>NW_015165260.1:703335-709093 GCF_001447785.1 Gekko japonicus | reverse complement strand
TTCCACCGTCCGAACCTCGACTCCTACAGTCTGAAGTGGCACAGCCCGCTGACCAGTTTGCTCCATCCATAAGATAATGAGGTCTAAGGCAGATCTAACCAATTGGCTTAAATTTCATCTAATCGCCTGGCAGCTTCTCTGGGACGTTGCCCTGTGTCAGTTGATCCGAGGGGCTCTGCTTACCCACAGAAGCGCGCGATCTTGCCATTAGCAGCTGGGTAGCCTGTGGATGGGGTATAAATCCAATCTCTCGTCCGTGTGTGTGTGTGTGTGTGTGTGTGTGTGTGTGTGTGTGTGTGTAAGGAAGGAGCTCTCAATCCTTTGCCCTGGTCAGATGCACAGATGGAGTCAGCTCCCTCTCTCCGGTGCAGAGAGGCAGGATTCAACTGAAGCGTGTCTCCCCCAGAGGTTGATGGAAGCATCCGGTTTCCTAAAGGCCCTGAGGGGTTTTGAGGGTCTCAAGGGCTGTTCTGCAAAGCTCCATGAGTGGCCCGGAATCTCAGGACCACAGGAGCGATAAAGCCACTCTCGGGCATCCTTTTCTCAATCGTCCTCAGGCTCCCTGGCTCACCAAAGATTTCAGGAAGGGCAAGAGGGTGGGGAGGGATCTGTGGCATGCTGCAGACGATTCACGCTGTGAAAGTTCCCTGAAACCTCATGAGGTAGAAACCATGAGTGAGTGTGATTGAGAGCGATCTCAAATGTGCCCGGGGGTGGCGAGGACTAAAGACGCCATGTACTTGTCTGTCTTTTCCCAGACTTCCTCTGTAAGGATGACTGTTGTTCACTGCCACAGGAAGTGGTGGCAGCTACAAGTATAGATAGCTTCAAGAGGGAATTGGAGAAACATATGGGACAGAGGTCTATCAGTGGCTATGAGCCACAAGGTATAGAGGGAACACTCTGACTGGGGCAATGATGCTCTGTCTTCTTGGTGCTTGGGAACAACAGTGGGAGGGCTTCTGGAGTTCTGACCTTAGCTGGTGGACCTCCTGATGGCTCCTGGGTTTTTGCCACTGTGAGACACAGAGTGTTGGACTGGATGAGCTATTGGCTTGCTCCAATATGGCTTATGTTCTTATGCGTGGGGCAGTGATGCTCTGTCTTCTTGGTGCTTGGGGGGGTCAACAGTGGGAGGGCTCCTAGTGTCCTGGCCCCACTGCTGGACCTCCTGATGGCCCCTGGTGTTTTTGGCTACTGTGGGACACAGAATGTTGGACTGGATGGGCCATTGGCCTTATCCAACATTGGCTTTTCTTATGTTCTTAAATGACAGCTGAGGAAAGGGCTTTCTACTCCACCACCTCTGGCTTTGTGGAATCTCATCCTGCAGAGCTGTTTAAAACTGGATACTGGGAGTACCAGAGCAAAATTCAGATGAATTGGCTACTAAACTGTGGCACTTTGCCAGGATTCTGTGCCCATCGTCTCTCTCTAATCATCTCTGGATGGTACTTCTGGTTCAATGTGGATTCTGGGAGCCCGGTCTGGCCACGCTTATGTAGTTCCAAATTGTGACCAGGGCCCTCAGTCACCACTTGCCTTCTAGATTTGTGGCCCTCCCAGCTGCCAAAATCCTGCAGAGAGAAAACAGAGGTCTCTTGCCAGGGCTGTGGATCTTTGTTCGGTGGAAGGAGTCTTCTCTATAGCTTTAAAGGCAGCTATAAAGAGGCCCTTGCTGGAAAAAAAATATTGGGAAACGATGACATAAGAACATAAGAGAAGCCAATGTTGGATCAGACCAATGACCCATCTAGTCCAACACTCTGTCACACAGTGGCCAAAAATACCAGGGGCCATCAGGTGGTCCAGCAGTGGGGCCAGGACACTAGAAGCCCTCCCACTGTTGCCCCCCAAGCACCAAGAAGACAGAGCATCCCTTGCCCCAGAGTCCCTATCTATACCTTGTGGCTAATAGCCACTGATGGACCTCTGCTCCATATGTTTATCCAATTCCCTCTTGAAGCCATCCATGCTTGTAGCCGCCACCACTTCCTGTGGCAGTGAATTCCATGTGTTCACCACTCTTTGGGTGAAGAAGGACTTCCTTTTATCTGTTCTACTCTGACTGCTCAGCAATTTCATGGAGTGCCCACGAGTTCCTGTATTGTGAGAAAGGGAGAAAAGGACTTCTTTCTCAACCTGCTCTATCCCAGGCATAATCTTGTAAACCTCGATCATGTCACCCCTCAGCTGTTGTTTCTCCAAGCTAAACAGCTCTTCTCCTCCTCCTCCTCCTCCTTCTGATTTAATTATAATTAAATGAAGGGGCTGTTGCTTTGGGGGGGGGGGTGTTGTCTTCCTTCTAACTGAGTTACCTCTGTCTAAACTCTCTCTCTCTCTCTCTCTCTCTCTCTCATTGTTGTTTTTTTTTCTCTCCCCCCCCCCCCCCCCCCCCTCCATTCTTCCAGTCAGAGAATTCTGTTTTCCACGCGAGGACACCGTGCCCCTCCTGTGCCTGGATTTATGCCTGTCATTTGCAGGAAGCAGCTTTCATGTCACATATTCAGACAGTGACTCAGGGTTATTCTGAAGTGTTGTCGAAAGGCAGAATTTAAAATCTTTCCTCGCTGGATTCCATCTCCTTTTGTTATTTTGACAAGACACAAGAGCCTCTCAGGGCGGTGCCCCACATGTCCTTTCCTATTCCGCAACCCACCTCGAAGGGCCTCCCTTTTGTTCCTGGCCTGCATTCAAGGAGAGTGGAAGAGGCTGGGTATTGGAGCTCTGCGTGCAAGAGGATCTGTGAGGGAAAGGGTTAAGGGTTCATTTCTCCTAACCTCCTAAGGAAGTTTAGAAAACTAATAGAGGGCCAAAAGTTAAAAAAAGAATAAGTGTACAAAATAGTGTTTATTACAAAGACATACAAAAACCTAGTAGGGGTCGAAGTACATATTGGTGGCACATTGTCCCTGACAAGGCAATTCTATTTGCACTCTTTGGGCCTAAACTGGAAGATACATCATATTTCCAGTTCATACAACAACTTCTGACACAAGGCAAGATATATTTGTGGCTCCAAATAGAAACTTTTTGGTGTGTCATTCAATTCCATATTGGAATATTCCACTTTTGGTCCTAATTTAGTTATTTATTGTTCATTGCCTTACGCGTGTCACGGGGACTCTGTTGCTTGTTATCTTTTGCACTATTTGACCTCTGAAGAAGGCCCTTGTGAGCCGAAACGCGTCAGGTCAGACACTGTTCTCTTTTGTGTGTATCTGTGACTTTGTACATTTTATGAGGGTTTATTTGGGCCCCTACTAGGCTTTTATATGTCTTTGTAATAAACACTTTTTTGTACACTTATTATGTTTTTTTAACTTTTGGCCCTCTATTAGTTTTCGAAACTTCCTTAGGAGGTTTGTGCTTTGTTGGTTTAGATCACCCCTTCCTCTTTTTTGGGGGGGTTAATTTCTCCTAAATCAGAGACAGAAAATAATTGAACCCTATAAGACGTTCGGTCCTGAAAATGTCAACAGTGGCAACACCTATGGAAACCGGCTTTCTTAAGAACACCAAAACAAGTGAGCCTTCACCTAAAGACAACCAGTAAAGAAAGGTACATAGGAAGACTTCTGTACCTAAGCGCCACCAGTAGCCTTGATTCTGCAGCCAGTGCACCAGGCCTTGCGCCCCCCCCCCCGGTCTGGCTTCGCAAGTGTAGGCTCCTTCAGGGCTTGGTTTTCTTCTGGATTAGAGGGACTGCTAAGGCCTCCAGAACAGGAGGAGGGAGGTATCAAGGCACCCGCTTTCCTCCCTCCCACCCACTGCCTCTCTCCTGGAGCCAGTTAACATAAGGACATAAGAGCATAAGATCAGCCAATGTTGGATCAGGCCAGTGGCCCATCCAGTCCAACACTCGGTGTCACACAGTGTTGGACTGGATGGGCCATTGTCCTAATCCAACATTGGCTTCTCTTAGGTTCATATGTATGGGGCAAGTGATGCTCTGTATTCTTGGTGCTTGGGGGGGCAACAGTGGGAGGGCATCTGGTGTCCTGGCCCCACTGATGGACCTCCTGATGGCACCTGGTGTCTTTGGCCACTGTGTGACACCAGAGCATCACTTGCCCCATACATATGAACCTAAGAGAAGCCAATGTTGGATTAGGACAATGGCCCATCCAGTCCAACACTCGGTGTCACACAGTGTTGGACTGGATGGGCCATTGTCCTAATCCAACATTGGCTTCTCTTAGGTTCATATGTATGGGGCAAGTGATGCTCTGTATTCTTGGTGCTTGGGGGGGCAACAGTGGGAGGGCATCTGGTGTCCTGGCCCCACTGATGGACCTCCTGATGGCACCTGGTGTCTTTGGCCACTGTGTGACACCAGAGCATCACTTGCCCCATACATATGAACCTAAGAGAAGCCAATGTTGGATTAGGACAATGGCCCATCCAGTCCAACACTCGGTGTCACACAGTGTTGGACTGGATGGGCCATTGTCCTAATCCAACATTGGCTTCTCTTAGGTTCATATGTATGGGGCAAGTGATGCTCTGTATTCTTGGTGCTTGGGGGGGCAACAGTGGGAGGGCATCTGGTGTCCTGGCCCCACTGATGGACCTCCTGATGGCACCTGGTGTCTTTGGCCACTGTGTGACACCAGAGCATCACTTGCCCCATACATATGAACCTAAGAGAAGCCAATGTTGGATTAGGACAATGGCCCATCCAGTCCAACACTCGGTGTCACACAGTGTTGGACTGGATGGGCCATTGTCCTAATCCAACATTGGCTTCTCTTAGGTTCATATGTATGGGGCAAGTGATGCTCTGTATTCTTGGTGCTTGGGGGGGCAACAGTGGGAGGGCATCTGGTGTCCTGGCCCCACTGATGGACCTCCTGATGGCACCTGGTGTCTTTGGCCACTGTGTGACACCAGAGCATCACTTGCCCCATACATATGAACCTAAGAGAAGCCAATGTTGGATTAGGACAATGGCCCATCCAGTCCAACACTCGGTGTCACACAGTGTTGGACTGGATGGGCCATTGTCCTAATCCAACATTGGCTTCTCTTAGGTTCATATGTATGGGGCAAGTGATGCTCTGGTGTCACACAGTGGCCAAAGACACCAGGTGCCATCAGGAGGTCCATCAGTGGGGCCAGGACACCAGATGACCTCCCACTGTTGCCCCCCCAAGCACCAAGAATACAGAGTATCACCTGTCCCAGACGGAGAGTTCCTATCTATACCTTGTTCTCTCTCCCTCTGGATCTGCCACCGAACCCTATGAGAGCCCCGCACTCTTCCTCCTTGGCCTGTGTGTCCCCCCCCCCATTTAAATCCGTTGCTCTTGTTGCCATTGGAGTCAGATCATCTTTGTAAGTTGTCTGCACAGCATTTCCCCATCAACCAGGAAATGAGGAAGATCAGGGAGGCTGCGTCGAGCTTCTGAGTTCCCAAGAGATTAAGTTTGCCCCTACTAGGGCCAGGGCCTTTTCGGTGTCGGCTCCTACCTGGTGGAATGAGCTCCCAGAGGAGATCCAGGCCCTGCGGGACCTTGTGCAGTTCCGCAGGGCCTGCAAGACGGAGCTCTTCCGCCAGGCTTTCGAGTAGGAGCCGCCGCCGCCACTATCCTACCACCGAGGTAGTATGTCATCGGCTGCCCTACGAAAGTGGGGCAGGTATGCCCAGGCAGAAGTCATAGACAGCACAGCGGGACGCTACTGAGATAGCTGGCCACCAAAGCTGGATGGGTATTCCCATCTTGGTTGAATGATATAGCACCGTGTTATAGGATGG
>NW_015165260.1:700889-703148 GCF_001447785.1 Gekko japonicus | reverse complement strand
TTTTTGGGGTTAAATATTGTATTGTATGATTTATTGTATTTTAGATTCCGGCTTTGCCACCTGTGAACCGCCCTGAGCCTTTGGGAGGGCGGTATAGAAATCCAATAAATAAATAAATAAATAAATAAATAAATAAAAAAATAAGGCAAATGACTGTTTTTTTTTCTTTTACATTTAACCCGACAGATGAAGGGGCTGAACTCCTTTCCTGACCGTCCGAGACATTCAGCCCAAGAAAGGATGATCTGAGGAGCTCTCGGCCGCTCCTTCCCTGGCCAGGGAGGGCCAAGGTCTTTGGCGCCCTCTTCCCACCTGACAAGCAGAGCTTTGACTCTGGAAAGCTTTCAGGCCCTGGGAATGTTGTCGGCCTCGAAGGTGCCGCTGGCCTCTCTGATCTGGCTCTTCTACGGCAGACCAGCATGGCTGCTCTCATGACGCTTCCTTCCGTTGGGGACTCCATGATTCCCTTCCTCCAGAGACATGCACGAAGGGGCTTGCCATTTCAGCACGGATTCAAAAAAGATCACATCATGGATTCGATCAGGTCCGGCAGCATCAGGTACGAAGTGAGCAGCTGTGGTTTGTTTCATACACACAGAGGCGCATAGAGGGGGACAGTTGCAGAAGGTCCTTCAGAGGTGTCTAGCTGGGGAAGGAGGAGGAGGAGGAGGAGGAGGAGGAGATTGGATGTATACCCCGCCCTTCACTAACCGAAGGTGTCTCAGAGCGTCTGAGATGGCAGCAGGGGGAGGAGGAGGAGGAGGAGGAGGAGAAAGAGATTGGATTTATACCCCGCCCTTGGAGTCTCAGAGCGGCTTACAAACTCCTTCCCCTCCCCACAACAGACACCCTGTGAGGTAGGTGGGCCCGAGAGAGCTCTTTCCAGAACAGAACAGTCCTTGAGAGAACAGCTCTTATCAGAACTACGGCTTGCCTAAGGTCATCCAGCAGCTGCGAGTGGAGGAGTGGGGAATCAAACCTGGTTCTCCCAGATTAGAGTCCGCGCACCTAACCAATACACCACTGTCTTCATAGGCTTAGATGTTTGCCCAACAGCAATATTCCAGAAGATTTCTGCTGAGGAGTGCCCTGACAGCACCATGGCACTGGAAATGTAGGTTGTGTGATCTGTGCAGCTTTCAGTGCTTTGTGAAGCATAGAATCCTAGAATCACATAGATGAAAGGGCCCTAGAGGCCACCTAGTCCAACCCCCTGCTCAATGCAGGATCAGCCTTGTTAAATACTGGGTTCCATGAATGGTCTGACCCCAAGCCTATTGATCAGCTCTGCTTTATTAGTGACTAGGAGTAAGGCACGTTGTGGGAAGAAATACAATGAGCTCTAGAAGGAAGCTCCAGGTGAGTGTCCCGACTGTGGCTGGTGGGGTGGCAGAGGGAAGGGGAAAATGGAGGGAGGCAAGGCATGTTTATTTCCTTCTGCTTAGCTGGCTCTTTGGCTTGGAAACGGAGATGAGCACCACATCCCTAGAGTCGGATTCGACTGGCTTTTGAGCAAGGGAAACCTTTACCTAGTTGCAGCTAAGGTAGAAAACCACCTCCTTCTATGCCATGTCTCCTGGCTAGTTGCAGCTAAGGTAGAAAACCACCTCCTTCTATGCCATGTCTCCTGGGTTCCAAGAGTCTGGAAAACAGTTCCATAGCCACTTACAGGGTTCCCAACTCTGGGTGGGGAAATACCTGTAGATCTGAGGGGTGAGCCTGGGGAGGGCAGGGTTTGGGGTGCGGAGGGACCTCAGCAGGGTATAATGCCATAGAGTCAGAGGTCATTTCGGGGGGATCGCAGGGGATCGCAGTTCCCCCGGGTGAGGTACGGGGGGGCACATGACGAAGCCCCGCCCCTTGCTTTTGGCCGCCCCTCTTTCGGCCCTCATTCAGCCAGGAGGAGGCAGGAGAAGAGGGAGGGTAAGTTGCTTCCTCCCTGCCTCTCCCCACCCCTGCCTGCCTGGGGCCAGGGAGGGCCTTCGCGGGGCTTCCTTGCACTCCCGCCGGCCTTGCAGGTCCACCGTCGGGCCCCTCATGGGGCTCAACAGTGGAGCTGTAAGGCCGGCAGCGGCGGCCGGGACCGCTGGGGGCGGGGTGTGTGGCCTTATGACACACTTCCGGTGATGTCAGGGGGTGTGGCCTTATGACACAATTCCGGTGATGTCAGAGTGTGGCATATGCTAATGAGTTATGCTAATGAGTTCCCCTAGCTCTTTTTCTACGAAACGACCCCTGCATAGAGTCTACTGCCCAAAG
>NW_015165260.1:680115-700011 GCF_001447785.1 Gekko japonicus | reverse complement strand
GGAGATCTCCCACTGTTACAATTGATCTCCAGATGACAGAGATCAGCTTCCCTGGAGAAAATGGCTGCTTTTGAGGGTAGACCCTATGACATTATACCTGCTGAGTCCTTCCGCCCCCCTCCGCCCCATGCTGCCCTCTACAGAATCCACCCCCCAAATCTCCAGTTATTTCCCTTAGAACTGGCAACCCAACATTCCCCTCAGTGCCTGTTGGTAGGCAACTAAGCTTGGTCCTGTCACCTACTTTGGCCTTTGGGAGAAAACACATTGGGGCCAGTCCTGATAGGGTTGCCAACTCCAGATGGGAAATTCCTGGAGATTTGAGGGATGGAGCCTGAAGAGGGTGAGGTTTGAGGAGGGGTGGGACCTCAGACAGGTACAATGCCATAGACTCCACCCACCAAACCAATCAGTCCCACATAGGGAACCATTGTTGCCAATCTCCAGGTGAGGGCTGGAGAGCACTCAGAATTACAACTGCTTTGCAGAAGGGAGGGCAGAAGTCAGCTTAAGTCAAAGGGGCAGATAATAGTAGGTTGATGGTTAGCTGGGAAGGAGATGGGGTTGCCAACTCCACCCTCCAAACCAGCCATTTTGTCCTGGGTAACAATTGCTGCCAATCTCCAGGTGAGGGCTACAGATCACTCACAATTACAACTGCTCCTCAGGTAGCAGAGATCAGTTCCTCTGGAGAAAACAGTGGACTCTGTCATTATACCCTGCTGAGGTCACCACAGCAAATTGACACTGTTTGCCCAAAGCCAGAGCACTGCCCCAGAGCCTCTTTCTATATCCCGTTGTATTGCTTTCACAACGGGCTTTACTGCTAGTTATATATAAGGAGAGATTCAGCAAAAACAAGACAAAGACCCAGGGCAAGGGCCCTGTTTAAATAGCATGCAAACTCCACCCACTTCCCCAAACAACTACCAACGATAGGCTGTTCTCAGAACCATTGATTCCTCATGGGCCACCTCCAGAGTCCTGGTGAGCTATTGTTCTAGAGCTCCAAGCTTAGCAAGTCTCTGGTAGAAACAGTCCTGGAAGGTTCCAGTCCCAATACAGAACGTGCCTAGAGCATCCCTGCATAAAGATTGCCAGTGAGGAGGAGTTCACCCCCTCTCTAGGCAGCTGATTCCACTGTGGCAGAGCTCTGTGAGTGTTTGCCTGTATGCCAGGCTTGCAGTTTCCACATCCCTGCTACAAGTGGGGGTTGAACAAAGCCAGTCTCTGCTCAAGTGCAGCAGGCAGAAGTTTTGTCCGCCAGAGAAGTCCAGTGCTAATCTCTGCAGAGGGGCACAGATGTGAGCAGTGTGGCGAAGTTGGTTCTCTGTGACACCTTTCCTGGGCTTGCTGAGATTGGGTCGGATAACAGTCTGCAGGCCCCTTCCCCACCCTCTGTCTGCTGCGGTGTTTGTATTAAGAAGCCCCCTCCCCTCCCCAACGACGCTGCAAATGAAAGGAAGGGGAAATCCCCCGGCAGGGCCCTGCAAAGGCAAACACGTTTGCTGGGTTTCACCTCCAAAGCCACGTTAAGCTCCCGGCAACTGATTGGCCTTCCTCCTGAAGAGCCTCTGAGCTGTGGAGCTCCGTCCGGATTTCAACAGTGAATCCATTTCTAAACTAAACAACAGCAAATGAACACCAAAGTTAATCCCTGGCCAGCAGGGAGACAGCGGGCAGAACAGAACTCTTTGCAGAGAGAGGGAGGGAGGGAGAGAGACTCACCATTCCACTCAAAGAAAAAAAACAAGTTTTTCCATTTCAGACAATTGTTGCTTCACTAGAGGTGGTAAGTGCAGTGCGCGGACTCTAATCTGGGAGCACCGGGTTTGATTCCCCACTCCTCCACTTGCATCTGGCTGGATGACCTTGGGCAAGCCATCATTCTGATAAGAGCTGTCCTTGAAAAAGGGCAGTTTCTGTCAGAGCTCTCTCAGCCCCGCCTACGTGACTGGGTGTCTGTTGTGGGGAGGGGGGAAGGAGTTTATAAGCCACTCTGTCTCCTTTGGGTAGGGAAGGGCAGGGTATAAATCCAATCTCCTCCTCCTCCTCTTCTTCTTCAACCACTGAAACAGAAAAAGAAAAAAAAATGATTGTGAAGTTTCTACGAGAAGAGTCAGATCTGGGAGAGGTGATCCCTGCGTCTGGATAAGTGCAATGGGCTGATAGCCCCCAACTTAGAGTTGCCAACTAAGGGTTGAAAAATTCCTGGAGAACTGGGGCAGGAAGGGACATCAATAGGGCATAATGTATGGTTACCAACCTCCAGGTGGGGGGGTCAGGAGACCTCCCGGAATGACAACTGACCTCCAGACAAGAGAGACAAGTTCTATCGGGGAGGATGGCTGCTCTGGAGAGTGGGCCGTCTAGCACCGTACTCTGATGAGGCCCCTCCCACGACCCTCCTTGGATTCCACCCCCAAATCTCCAGGGATTATTGTTGTGGACAGGAGAAAGTAGAGGGTGACATTATGACAACTGTGTGTCCAGGTTGGGAAAATCAAGTGGCACTCTTAAGAACCTCAGAAGAGCCCTGCTGGGTCAGACCAGTGAGGGACCATCAAGTCCAACATCCCATCTCACAAAGCGGCCAACCAGTTATACCAGAGGGCCAACAACATGGCAGTGAGGCTGAGGCCTTCCCCTGATAAGAACATCAGAAGAGTCCTGCTGGGTTGGACCAGTGAGGGTCCATCTTGTCCAGCATCCTGTCTCACACAGTGGCCAACCAATTCCTCTGTAGGGCCAATGACCAGGCAGAGAGGCTGAGGCCTTCCCCTGAGAAGAACATCAGAAGAGCCCTGCTTGGTCAGACCAGTGAGGGTCCCTCTAGTCCAGCACCCTGTCTCACACGGTGGCCAACCAATTCCTCTGCAGGGCCAACAACATGGCAGTGAGGCTGAGGCCTTCCCCTGATAAGAACATCAGAAGAGTCCTGCTGGGTTGGACCAATGAGGGTCCATCTTGTCCAGCATCCTGTCTCACACAGTAGCCAACCAATTCTTCTGGAGGGCCAGCAACAGGGCATAGAAGCCGAGGCCTTCCCCTGAGAAGAACATCAGAAGAGCCCTGCTGGATCAGACCAGTGAGGGTCCATTCTAGTCCAGCCTCCTGTCTCACATGGTGGCCAGCCAGTTCCTCTGGAGGG
Organism: Gekko japonicus; assembly: GCF_001447785.1. NCBI lineage: Eukaryota > Metazoa > Chordata > Lepidosauria > Squamata > Gekkonidae > Gekko > Gekko japonicus. The sequence goes on along the minus strand of NW_015165260.1, from coordinate 696,860 downwards.
CCAACAACAGGGCAGAGAGGCTGAGGCCTTCCCCGAGAAGAACATCAGAAGAGCCCTGCTGGGTCAGACCAATGAGGCTCCACCCAGTCCAGCCTCCTGTCCCACACAAGTGGCCAACCAGTTACACCGGAGGGCCAACAAGAGGGCAGAGAGGGTGAGGCCTTCCCCTGACCTTGCCAGCTGTTCCAGCTGTTCCAGCTGAGAGTTTATGTCTGTGGGCCGAGCCAGGTCTTTTATGTGGGCTCATGTCATCATTGTCAACCACGGCGGATTCACGGCCAGTACTTGACGGCATTCCAGAAGCAGCATTTGCGATCTCATCGCGCTGAATTGCAGATGGTCTCTCGCTTTAATATTGCCATGTATTAGTTCAGCATCGGTTGCCTCGGCTGGTATTTGTGTTGATTTCACATTCCATTGTATTTGTTGGGTTGTTAATGCTAGTCAGACAATGCAATATACATACAGTTGTTTACATCATTGTTTTATGCTTCGGTTAAATTACAGCCTAGTGTGTCGTGCACCTCTCTGGGTCTGTCCCCCCCCCCCCGCCCCCTGTGTCTAATATCTCTTCTCAGCAGTGAGCCTCGCGAGAGGCCTTTGAGAAACTCTCCGGCTGATGAAAGATGCAAACAGAGGCAGGGTAAGAAGCTTCCTGGTCCATGTGGACGCCCAGCCTCCCCTCCCTCTGCGGTGCAAAGCTGGAAAGGGGGGTGGGCTCCACCTCAGACTGGCTGGGAGTGAGAAGCTGCTGCCCCGTGCCACAGAGATGCAGAGGGGCAACCGGCGGAGGGGGGGAAGCATTGACTTGTGCTGCCTTGGAGGCAAGGGCGGAGTTGAGCATCTGGCTTTTACCACCAACCATCAAGTGGGGGCGGGGGCGTCTCAGGGGCATCCCTGCCTACAGAGGAGCCCCACAGCGCTCATTTGGGCACCAGTCGTGGCTCCAGGGTCCTTCTGCAGGTGGCAAGATGGCTGCTGCTCTGGAACTCTTGGAGAGAGATGGCAGGACGCCCCTCCGGCATTCCGTTGCAGGGCAGAACCTTTGCACTGGACTTGGAAACAAGCAAACGAAGCCTTGCTTCTCTCTGTTTGGTGCAGTGGTTAAGTGCGCGGAGAATTTGATTCCCCACTCCTCCACTTGCTGGATGACCTCGGGCAAGCCACAGATCTGATAAGAGCTGTTCTCTCAAAGGCAGTTCTGGAAAGAGGTCTTTCAGCCCCGCCTACCTCACAGGGTGTCTGTTGTGGGGAGGGGGAGGGAAAGAAGAAGAAGAAGAAGAAGAGATTGGATTTATACCCTGCCCTTCCCTTCACTTGGAGTCTCAGAGCGGCTTTTTGTAAGCCACTCTGAGACTCCGAGTGAAGGGTGTGGTATAAATCCAATCTCCTCCCCCCCCCTCCTCTTCCTGTTCTTCTTCTTCTTCTTCCTGTTTAACAGGACGAACTGCAATGGGGAAGTACTTTCATGGCATGTACGCCCCCATGAAAAACATTCTCCTTTGGAGAGTTATTTCAGTGAGGGGAAATTAGGGATGCCGGCCTCCAGGTGTGACCTGGGGACCCCCCAGAATTACAGCTCATCTCCAGACTACAGAGATCTGTTGGCCTGGAGAAAAGGGATGCTTTGGAGGGTGGACTCTGTAGCATTGTGCCCCACTGAGGTCCCTGTCCTCCCCAGGCTCCACCCCCAAATCTCCATGAGTTTCCCAACCAACATCTGGCAACCCAGGCCACCCCCTTCCATCCCCAGCTGGTGGCCAGGGAGGACCATGGAGGGCCCGGCAGAGGGCAGCCACCTTCCCCAGACCATACACGGTGGCTTCACATCTGCTTCTTCATCAAATTGTCTTTTCCCTCACTGACAGTGGCATCGTGAAGGCAGAGCAGTGTGACGATGACATTGAGGCCAAGTGAAGGCTGTTGCCCTCGCTCGGAAATTGGCTTCCCTGGTCCTCAGTGACCTCATCACGCAATTCATTCTGATTGGCTGTATGACAGCCTCCGTGTGTGCACGTTTGCATTATGTGCCATCTATTTGCTTCTGATTTACAGTGATCTTGTGAATGAATGGCCTCCAAAATGTTCTCCTGCTCACAGGTCTTGCTCGGGACGTGCAAACTGAGGGCCGTGGCTTCCTTGATTGAGTCAGTCCAACTCAAGTTTGGTGTAGTGGTTAAGTGCACAGAGCCTAATCTGGGAGAACCAGGTTTGATTCCCCAATCCTCCACTTGCAGCTGCTGGTTGACCTAGGGCAAGCCATAGTTCTCTCAGAGCTGTTCTTGAAAGAACTCTCTCAGCCCCACCTACCTCACAGGGTGTCTGTTGTGGGGAGGGGAAGGGAAATGGATTTGTAAGCCTCTCTGAGACTCTGAGTGAAGAGCGGGGTATAAATCAAATCTCCTCCTCCTCCTCCTCCTCCTCCTCCTCCTCCTCCTCTTCAATCATGAGAAACATCAGCAGATGTATTTAACCCGCTCCGACCTATTGGCTACCCATGTTGTGCCACATTACTCCCCCGCTTTGCAGAAGACACCTGGTATTTTTGGCCACTGTGTGACACAGTGTTGGACTGGATGGGTCATTGGCCTGACCCAACATTGGCATCTCTTATGTTCTTAAGACAAGATGCTCTTCTTCATGCATATAGAAAGATAATTGAAAATAGAGAGTTGCCCATCCACAAAGACATGTCTGATGTGGGCCTATCCAGGCTAAAATGCCAACACCCAGCAATAAGGTCTGCACAAATCCTGCAATCATAAAATTTCGATTTAGGGAATGAATGGTCATGAACACAGATGCAATCAGTTCCACCCGATATCCATAACCTGATAAGCACCAATGAGAGGCCCGCAGGAGTTGACTTGCCATGTAAAGTATCTGTTGTTGTTCAGTCGCACATTCGAGTCCAACTCTTCGTGACCCCATGGACCACATCACGCCAGGCCTTCCTGGAGTTATGTAAAGTATGGGAGACAGCTAATAGAACACGAACAGGCTTTGGCAGCTGTGCAGACCTGTTGTTTAAATGGGGCAAAACACCAGGACCGGAATGTGATTGTGGTGCAGGCTGCCAAACTATTTTCCATCTGTCACAGGGATGTGAGCATCGTGCTTTCCAGGGAAACGTGATGGAGCTCTCTGAACTCTCCCCAGCTTTGACTGAGTGGATTGAAAATGTAGATATGAGTATTTAGGGGGATTGCCCAATCGGTCTGCATACCCGTTGTATCAACGTGGTTACATATTTTATATTATTATGTGCTTCCTGTGTGTAACTCTGCCATACTGTATTGACTGCAATGTTTTAGACTTATATTGTACCAATTGTTATGTTGGTTTTAAACTATTGTAAGCTGCCCTGAGCCGCCTTGGCAGGAGGGTGGGGTAAAAGTAGAATAAATTAATAAATAAACAAACAAATAAATACAATAGATAGATAAATAAACAAATATCTAAACAAAATTTTGAAGAATTTAAAGACAACATCCCTGGTTGTCTTTCTCAGATAATTGGGAAAAAGGTTAATTGGGGGGAGGGAAGTGCAGGAAGTGTAGCTGTTTGGGGCTGCAAACATTAGTGGGGAGGTGGGGGGGAAGGACTTGCCTTTGAGGTCCTTCCAGGAAAGTCTTTCCCCTCAAAATTGTTCACCAGAGGACAGTCATCTCACACAGCACCCTTGGGGATGCCAAGTATTACAGAAGGGTTCGGTGCTGTCATGTTGAATTCTAGCAGCCCCTCCCCCAAATAAACAGACTGAAGTTGCATTGCACATTATTAAAAGACTAGGAATAAGGTCTGCTGTGGAAATAAATACAACGAGCTCTAGAAAGAGGCTCTGGGCGGGTGCCCCGGCCTTGAACACTCAGTGTCAATTTGCTGTGGTGACCTCATCAGGGTACTGTCAGCTATGCTGCCATGGGGGTTGGGGAGTTCATTCTGTGTCTTGTTAATTGTTATTGCATTCCTATCCCTGCTGTTTTGCCTTTGCTGAAACGCTTATCTCTACAGATGTGCAGGAGGAAGTTGTGTTGTCTGGAGGGCTCCTATGTACCATGAGAGACTCCTGGTTCTCAGCTTTAGCCACCTAACGGTTGCCTGACTTATCCCACACGTGGGAGGGTCCCTAATTGGCCAATGCCATGGGGGGGGGGTGCATACAAATACCCTATATCCTATTATGCTCTAGTGGATGTGGCCATTCCTAACAGTGCCTGCGTTACTGCATCTATAGCTTTGCAATAAAAGTATAACCGTTCCTGAATGTGTATACTTTGTTGTTAGCTGTGGGTTCTGACAGGTATAATGACACCAAGTCCACCATTTTCTCCAGAGGAACTGATTTCTGCTACCTGAAGAACACTTGTAATTTTGAGTGATCTCCAGCCCTCACCTGGAGATTGACAACAATGGTTCCCCAGGAAGAAATGGCTGGTTTGAAGGGTGGAGTCTATGGCATTGTACCTGTATGTAGCCCACCCCTCCTCAAACCCCACCCTCTCCCAGCTCCACCCCTCAAATCTCCAGGAATTTCCCAACCCGGAGTTGGCAACCCTATCTCCTTCCCAGTCAACCATCAACCTACTTTAATCTGCCCCTCTGACTTCAGCTTTCAATCTCCTCCCCCCTCCCTTCTGGGGAGCAGTTGTAATTCTGAGTGATATCCAGCCGCCACCTGGAGATTGGCAACAATGAATCCCCAGGAGGGACTGGTTGTTTTGGAGGGTGGAGTATGGCATTGTACCTGTCTGAGGTCCCACCCCTCCTGAAACCTCTCCCTCTCCAGGCTCCATCCCTCAAATTTCCAGGAATTTCCCACCTGGAGTTGGCAACCCTATCTCCTTCCCAGCCAATCATCAACCTACCTTTATTTCCCCCTCATTCTTCAGCTTTCCACCCCCCACACCTGCAGCCTCTACTGTGCTCTGAAGCCCTGACTGCTACGTCACATTGGCTGTCATACAGGAGCCATCTCAGCAGGATATAAGGACACAGAGTCCACCATTTTCTCCAGGGGAACTGATCGCTGCCATCTGTAAAGCAATTGTAATTCTGAGTGATCTTCAGCCCTCACCTGGAAATTGGCAACAATGGTTTCTCCCAACAGGTACTAAGGGGAAATGTATTTTGCCTCAGAACAGCAACAGCAAACTGTTTAGAATGTTAGAGGCAAAGGCCAATGAGGCCGCATATGCAAATGACCTCTGTGTTGTGACTGGCTATGGGGGGGAGAGGAGCAGCAAACTGTTTAGAATGTTGGAGGCAGGGCTCAGGCAACGCAGCCAGTGGATAGGGAGACCCTCTGAATGACAGATCAGGGAGCCAACTGATTTGGGAGCGTGTTGGAATGTTCAGGGGAGTACATGACCAAAACAGAATTATATATAAGGAGAGATGGGAGTGTGGGTGCAAAAGGAAGAGTCAAAAAGAGAGTGAACACAATTCAGGAGCACGGTCCATTCTAATCGTGCAATGGTCTCCTCCCAGGATGGAAGCACCTTTCGTGCCCTTTCTGTGGCCTTCTCTACTTCCTTGCAGAGAGCTTGATAATGACCGTCAAGCTGTTCTTGAGCATTAGGGGGAAATGTGCATTGGGTCAGACTGTGCTGAGTTGTGATATATACTTTCATTAGGGCAGTTGCACAGCCAAAGCTCTGGGTGACCCTCCCAGCCCCATGAATCCATGATGGGTGTACAACGAATGCTCAGACACCTGCCAGTTCAGCTCACATTCTGTTCATCAGGCCGAAACACAGAGCCAAATTTTCGACAGCATGTTCGTCGTGCATGACTGTTCAGCAGCATGCTTCGCAGTATCCCTTCCTAAGCATGCTGTAGCACACAACCAGCTTTTCACACATGCATGTTCTCACACGGCCTATTTCAGTCCCTCCCCCACCTCCCCCACCCCCAGCTCTGCTTCTACTCCAGTTAGTAGGAAATGGTTTGAATCAGTCACAAATCATATAAATTAGTCCTAAATGTTGTGTTTAGAACAAATTGTACTCTCCGAGGAACTGCCCCGACCATCAGCTATGATTTTCCTCACCAGCCCTGTCCTCCAGGTGGCAACCAAAGACAGGGCTTTTTCAGTGGTGGCCCCTCGTCTGTGTGATGCCCTTCCCTTTCAGGCACCCTGGCACCTGCGTTGCTTTCTTCTAGGCACCTGGCCAAAATATTTCTGTCCACCCAGGTTTTTAATGAAGGGTTTGATCTTTTAATATTGGTTTCCTGGTCTTCTTTCAGCCTGAGAAGAGTGCGAGACTCATTCTCAGCTCTCCCGGATTTTATGTCTTTGCGTTCTGCCTGGGCTTTAGTTAATAACTTTTACGGTGTTTTATTTTGTGAGCCACCTGGACAGGATCCCTGGAGGGAAGGCACAGGAAATTCTCTAAATAAATTAATGGCGTCTAAGTAGATCTCAGCAACATTAACAACTGCCAATCTGTGTCGATCAACATTGCTTTGGTTTGCGTGTATTTTTTTTGGGGGGGTGGTGGTGGAGAGTGATGAAAATATCAGGAAGTCCAGTTGGGAGAGATCATTCATGGCTGTAGGCTTGGGAGAGCTACTGCGGTTGGAGGGAATGACGCTGGTCAAGGAGGAGCCGCCATCCCATTCGGGACAAGGCAGCTCCAAATGCTCAAGAACAAAATTCTACACCGGGAAGTCCCCAAAGCAGTGCCCCTGGGCACCATGGGAGCCTCCGACACATTTCCTGGTGCCCACTGAGTGTTTTTTCAGAACGTGGGCATGGCCGGGCAGGGCTTTTCCCCAGCAAGGCTTCTGATGGCCTATTGGAGATCTGATTCACTGTCCAGATATTTAAAAATATTGCTTTGGCAGCAGCTGCCACCAAAATATCAAGATCTTCACTGTGTGGCTGAAGGTCAGCTGTAGCCGCCATTTTGTGGCTGTGCCCACCTAGGGTTGCCAGGCCCCCGGTAGAGGCCGCTGTTCCCCTGATTTCGCAGGCTCCTTTCTGCCGCCAGCTGGCCAGCAGGGGAAAACCCCACCCACAAATGCTCCCAAATGTGACATAATGGTATCACCCAGAAGTGACGTCACCACATCACCGCCGTCGTAGTGACACTCTAGGTTTGTTTTTTTTGCAAAACTCTATGGTAAAATTGGGCTCAAGCCGTAGAGTTTTGCTCAAAAACTAGTGTCACACCCCCTTGATGCCGGCAATGTGATGACGTCATTTCCGGGATAGACCCTGGAGCCCCTCTGCCAGTGGCCAAGGAGGATCTGGCAACCCTGTGCCCACCACACCAGGTCAGTGCTCCAAAGGTGCCTGCAGGTTCAAACAGGCCGGGGTCTTCTGCTCCACATCTGTGCTCTGCTTTTGGTCTAGTGGTGAAGTGCACGGACTCTAAGCTGGGAGAACCGGGTTTGATTCCCCACTCCTCCACTTGCACCTGCTGGATGACCTTGGGCAAGCCATAGTTCTGTCAGGGCTGTTCTCTCAAGGACAGTTTCTGTCAGAGCTCTCTCAGCCCCACCCACCTCACAGGGTGTCTGTTGTGGGGAAGGGAAGGGAAAGGAGTTTGTGAGCCGCTCTGAGACTCCTTCGGGTAGTGAAGGGCGGGGTATAAATCCAATCGCTTCTTCTTCTTTTAATGAAAAGGATCATAGCTCAGAGTAAGAGGATGCAGAAGGTCCCGATCCTTGGCACCTCTGGTTAAAGCAGCTTAACTAGCAGAGGCTGTGGAAGGCTTCTCTGAGATGTGGGAGAGCTGCTGTCCATCATGGGAGACAAGAGTGGATGAGGGGGATTTTGGCTTCGACTGGTTCAGTGTTCACCATTGCTCTGAGAGCAATTGGTTGCTGGAGTCAGTGCAGGCTCACCACTTCCGGGAGGCCTGCCCGCTCCCTTCCTCCTTTTCGTTGCCAAGAGGCAAACGAGGACAACGCACCGAGGCTTCTGCAAAATGGGTGACGTTGGCTCATTTATTAAAATGACGCCTGTTTCCCCCCCCCTCCACACAGCAGCGGCGTGATCATCCCCATTGAAATTCACAGAATGTTTCGCTCTCTTTAATGGCCTCTTTGGTGAACTATTATGGGTATATTGCTTAAGAGCCAGGAAATATAATTGGCTAATTCGCACCTGCAGATAATTATTGTGCAGCCAGAGCTCCCTTTGTTGGGGAACTTAATAATGTGACAGAGAAGAAGTAAACAAAATTAAGGATAATAAGCCAATTATTCCCCAACTCTGGGCTATTTATTTATTTATTACGCCAGCCCGGTGGATGCAATTGTCACGCTTGTTCAGAGGAAATTATAATACTGTCATGGATTGATCTGACAGCTGGAGCTCAGCTTTGGACTCTGAATGGCTGGCCTGTGAAGGACGCGCGATCAGGACGAGCTGCAGCCGCCCCCGAAATTGGGAGCCCGAAGTCAGAGAATGTGAGAGACGGGAGGAAGGGAAGAATGCGTTTATTTTTCTGGTTACCCTTATTGGCAGTCCCCAAACTCTCTATCCTGTCTTCAAGCAGCGTCTGGACAAACCCTTGTCAGGGATGCTTTAGGCTGATCCTGCATTGAGCAGGGGTGGGACTAGATGGCCTGTAGGGCCCCTCCCAACCCTGTGTGTCACGGCTCAGGTGGGGTGTCACCTGACGCTGCCACCACTCTGGTTTTAGGATCCCTTGAGAAGGCCCAGAGCCACCCTACCAAGGCCTTCAGGCCTCCCTTGTTTGGCCGAATAACAGGCGTGAGGACCAGGCAGAGTAAACAGCAAATGAAAAGTTTATTTGTACAGGAGGTCTGTCCAATATGAGAAACAAACAAGGTGCAAGAACAATATCAGTAAGGGGGTGAAGAGAAAAGGAACCAAATGCCCTAATGCATCTAAACTTACTGTCCCTCACTCACTATCTCAGCGGGGCCTGAGTCTGCTCACCAGGGGTCGTTTCGTAGAAAAAGAGCTAGGGGAACTCATTAGCATACCTCATTAGCATATGCCACACCCCCTGACATCACCAGAAGTGTGTCATAAGGCCACACCCCCTGACATCACCGAAAGTGTGTCATAAGACCACACACCCCGCACCCAACGGTCCCAGCCGCCACCGCCGGCCTTGCAGCTCCACTGCAGAGCCCCATGAGGTGGACCTGCAAGGCCAGCAGGAGTGCAAGGAAGCCCCGCAAAGGCCCTCCCTGGCCCCAGGGAGGCAGGGGTGGGGAGAGGCAGGGAGGAAGCAACTTACCCTCCCTCTTCTCCTGCCTCCTCCTGGCTGAATGAGGGCCGGAAGCGGGGTGGCCGGAAGCAGGGGGTGGGGCTTCGTCATGTGCCCCGCCCCCCGTACCTCACCCGGGGGAACTGCGATCCCCCACGTTCCCCCCCGAAATGACCTCTGCTGCTCACCCTTCCTCTCGGGGTGAGGGTCCCTTCCCTGCAGCAGCCTTCCCTCTGGCTCTGCCCTCTTGGAAGAAAGGACAGCTCTGCTTCTGTACCAGCTCTTTCATTATAAGTCCCCTTTCTCTGTGATTGGCTAATTTTGGCACCAAAACCTCTCAGGGGCTTCTGGGAGTTGTAGGCCTGGCCTCCTCCCACTGCTGCTCAGGCTCCCTGGGCCTGCTGGGCCTTTGCTTGCACAGCCCAGATCATGACTGGTATTTCTGGCCACTGTGTGACACAGAGTGTTGGACTGGATGGGCCTTTGGCCTGATCCAACATTGGCGTCTCTGATGTTCTGATGTTCTGACGGTGGGATTCTGTGATTCTAAGCCTCCATGCTGGAAATTGCTCTGCTTGGAAAGCTGGCACACCTCTGTGGCCATTAAAGGTGTGGCAGGAATCGCATTCGGGCTAGAAAGGTCAAAAGTCAGTGATCTCCCCCTCCCATCCCCCCAAAAGGCTCTCTTGGCTTGGGCCCTTTAAGGTAGGACGGCTACAAAGGAGGCCCGTCTGGTCCGAAGGGGCCAGGATCAAGGGGAGTTTCCGGGATGGATGGCCAGTCTGATGAGCAAGCCCAGGAGACCCATGGCTAGCCGTAGGGTTGCCAACTCCAGGTTGGGAAATACCTGGAGATTTTGGGAGCGGAGCCCGAGGAGAGCGGGCCTTAAGGAGGGGAGGGATCTCAGTGGCATATGTGACGGACCTCCCTGGCAACGTCAAAATGAGCGCTGCGGATCTTGGAAGTTCTGCAGCTGCCTGCTGTTTCGCCGTAGTTATTATGAAGCTGGAAGCGGAGCTTTGGGCTGAGGGAAGTGTCCCAGAGCGGAGCTGATTCAGTCTTGCGCCTGTCGGTTACTTGTCAGCCACGGTAGCTGCAAATGAGCAAATAAACCGGCTTCACTGGGAAAGGGAATCAAGCCCAGGGTTGTTTTGTTGATGGTTGGTGGAGGTGAGACTCAGAGGCACAGCGACAAACATCCCTGTGTAAAAGAGAGGGCAAGATGGGTGGCCACGTTCGTCTATCTGTAACAGCAGAAAAGAGCAAGAGGTCAGGAGCAGTGTTCCCTCTAAGATGAGTTAGTGTGAGCTAGCTCACTGTTTTTTAGCCTCCGGCTCACACATTTATGTTTCAGCTCAGGAAGGGATGGCTCCGGAGCAAACTAATTGATGCAGCAGCCAAATCGCTTGCTCACAACTTTAATGCCAGCAGCTCCCAAAGGAGAATTTTTGCTCACAAGACTCCACAGCTTAGAGGGAACACTGGTCAGGAGTTAAAGACCAACAACATTTGTGGCAGGGGAGGAGCTTTCATGAGTCATGACTCATTTCTTCAGACATCTAAAGAATATAGATCAAGATTTAGATATAGATCAAGCGTAGGTCAGGACGGGTGGCCATGTTCGCCTGTCTGTAGGAGAAAAGAGCCAGAGTCCAGGAGCACTTTCAAGACTAACAAAATTAGTGGCAGCGGAGGAGCTTTCCTGAGTCACTGCTCTCTTCTTCAGGTATCTGAAGAAGTCGAGCGTGTCGAGATGTCGAGCGTGTCCAGAAGAGGGCAACCAGGATACTGAAAGGGTTGGGATCCAAGTCTTAGGAGGAAAGGCTGAAAGAGTTGGGTCTGTTTAGCCTGGGAAAGAGAAGGCTTAGAGGGGACAGGATTGCAGTCTTCAAGTATTTGAAGGGCTGTCATGTAGAAGATGGAGCAGATCTATTCTCTCTTGCTCCAGATGGCAAGGCTAGATCTAATGGGTGGAAATTACAAGGGAGTCATTACGGCTAAATATCAGGAGAAACTTCCTAACTGTCACAGTGGTTGAGCAGTGGAACAGACTGCCTTGGGAGGTGGTGGATGCTCCTTCGCTGGACGTTTTCAAGTGGAGGCTGGACGGCCATCTTTTGGTTATGTTGCAGGGCTCTCTTTCTGCTATGCTCCTGCAGAGTGCAGGGGGCTGGACTAGATGACCTGCAAGGTCCCTTCCAACTCTAACATTCTATGATTTTATGACTCTGGCTCTTTTCTACTGTGTAGAAGAGAAAAGGGGAATGGAGGATTAAGGCTGAATCTGCAGAAAACAGTTTTCAGAAAATGCAGGGAGCAAATAGAAGTTAGTCTTAGTGATTCTGGGGATCAGAGTTGCCAGGGAATGGAGAGTGGGGTTGCCAGATCCAGGTTGGGAAACTCCTGGAGATTTGGGGGTGGAGCCTGGGGAGGACAGGGAACTCAGTGGGGCACAAGGCCATAGAGTCCACCCAAGCATCCATTCTCTCCAAGGGAGCTAATCTCTGTAGTCTGGAGATGAACTGTAATTCCAGGGGATCCCCAGGTCTCACCTGGAGGCTGGCATCCTACTGTGGAGAGACAGGTGGCATTTCAGCATCATGACTGAGAAGGCCCTTTCTCAGGTGAGCACCTGTCTAGCCTCAGGTGGCAGGACACCTGGAGCTGCGCCTTTGAAGATGACGGCTGTGGATGGGCAGATTCAGTCCTTCAGTTCTGCTGCCTCTGTCTTGGCCCTAAATGTTTCACTGCTTCCGAGGTGTACACTAACAGGCTCAGGCTGAGGGGGAGAGGGACACCATGACCCCCCAAACCCCTGTCAGGTCATCATCCACTGGTGCACAACCCCAATCCTCACTCCTTCCTCAGAGGGGATGCTCAAACACCCAGCATGGCCGTTTGCCAGCTGCAAATGGGGAACCAGTTTTCCGTCAGTTGATCTGGCAGTTCATAAACAGTTCAAACCTGTTTATTGGCTTGCTTTTCATGTATCCAAACAGGACAGGACATGTATATACACTCATACATGGACATTGTATGCATGCACATTCTCGCACAGCCCAATGGGGAGTCCTACCGTGCCCCTTCCTCACAGCAATGTCGTTGCTGCACTCTGCTTGGTGCCCAATCATATAAACACAACGTGACCAAACCAAGCAGTTAGCCAGAAATTATAAACAAACAATGTATTTTTTAAAGTCTTACTGTGTGCTGTTCAGGTCTCTGTTACTGATGTTATTTTGTGCATGTGTGCTTCCAAACAGTTTCACGGGCGGCATAGTGCCTCATCTCATGCCACCTAATTACCGGACCTGACCATCATAAGAACATAAGAACATAAGAGATGCCAATGTTGGATCAGGCCAAAGGCCCATCCAGTCCAACACTCTGTATCACACAGTGGCCAGAAATACCAGTGCCATCAGGAGGTCCAGCAGTGGGGCCTTTCAAGAACTTGACCATCCATGATCCTGGGTGGAATCATCTCACTTAATGCCCAGATGCAAAAGCTCCTGCAAGGCAAGGAAACACTACCTCTGCTATGAATGTTGCTGTTGTTGTTGTTGTACAGCAGTGTGTGTAGTATAGCCAGGAGATCCTAAGATTGTCTAGCAGCTAGAAGTCCTAGCTCTTTTAGCATTATGCACCACAAGGTGGTGAGCTAGACTTATTTTTAAGGCAAGAGCTGTTTCAGATGAGGTTTGCCATTGCCTGCCTCTGTGTAATGACCCTGGTATTCCTTGGAGGCTACCCATCCAAATACTAGAGCCAGTTTGGTGTAGTGATTAGGAGCACGAACTCTGATCTGGGAAAGCTGGGTTTGATTCCCCACTCCTCCACATACAGCTAATGGTGTGACCTTGGGTCAGTTGTAAGTTCTCTCAGAGCTGTTCTCTCAAGGGCAGTTCTTGAAAGAGCTCTCTCAGCCCCACCTACCTCACAGGGGGTGTCTGTTTTGGGGAGGGGAGGGGAAGGGAAAGGAGTTTGTAAGCTGCTCTGAGACTCCTTTGGGTAGTGAAGGGCCATGGGGTATAAGTCCAACCTCTTCTTCTTCTGCTAGCCAAGGCTGACCCCCTTAGCTTCCGAGATCTGACAGGATCGGGCTGGCCTGGTCCATCCAGGTCAGGGCTACCTCTGCCATTGCTGTGAAGGTGCAAAGCTCTTTGAAGTGGACAATGGGTGGTGGACAGTCAAAAAAAAAAAACCCCACACACAATTTGGCTCAGCAGTGAGTTCAGCTGTAGACCGCAGAGGCCTCTCAAACACATTTGCTGCTAAGTTCATGGCACTCCTGGACCACACAGAGTGATGGGCTTGATCGTTTCATGTGTAGCCATTGATGGTGTCCTGGCACAGTTCTGCACGAAGTGGCAGGACAGCTGGACCATGAGTCACAGCCCCTTGGACGGCACCCCATGGCCATTCCTCAGCCAAAGAGGCAGGCGCACTCAGGGTCCTGTGCATTTCTGGGTCGCAGGACCGTGTCTGTGAGTCCAAGAGCCAGTTTGGTGTGGTAGTGAAGTGAGCAGACTCTAATCTGGGAGAACTGGGTTTGATTCCCCACTCCTCCACTTGCACCTGGCTGGATGACCTTGGGCAAGCCGTAGTCCTTGAAAAAGAGCAGTCTCTGTCAGAGCTCTCCCAGCCCCACCTCCCTCACGGGGTGTGTCTGTGGTGGGGAGGGAAAGGGAAAGGAGTTTATAAGCTGCTCTGAGACTCCTTTGGGTAGTGAAGGGTGGGGTATAAATCCAATCTCCTCCTCCCCCTCCTCTTCCTCCTCCTCCTCCTCCTCCTCCTCCTCCTCTTCTTCTTCTTCTTCTTGGCATGATAAAATAAATAAAGCAAAAGCCTGGTTGAGCACCTTACAGACTAAGGACATTTATTTCAAATTGATCTTCTGTGAGTCAGTGCTCACGTCGTTGGGCATGTTTTAAAATGTTGTCGTGGCTGTTCCCTCTTGGCATCGGGTCAGTTAAGGGAGCCAGGGTCCCCTCTGAAGGAAAGGCCTCACGCAAGCCCTGTAGACCTTCGTTCTGTGTTCTTCCTTGCTGGGTCGGTGAGGTGGGAAATATCTGGGGGACTTGGTTGAAGGGCCGGCAGAAGTGGCTCACAGCATCTTTCCCCTTGTTCAGCAAAGCTGAAAGTAATTCCTGTGCCTACTCAGCAAATGTGTGACCAGCCAGGCATGAAAGGTTCTTTGCTTTGTCTTCCGGAATGTGCTGAATCCGCTTAGCCAGAAAGAGAATAATTACCAGTGCATGTTTATTCAGCGCATGAGGTGTCAGAACCAAAGAAGCTTCTTGCCTTGGAAAAAGGGTGATCCGCCCCCGCCTTCATGCCCACCAGGGAACATCAGACTATCACATTTGGATACAGCCTGCGGAGGGGCCTGGGAGACAAGCCGTCCCACCTATCATGGCCTTTGCTCACACACCTGAGAGGGCATGACGACCTCAAGGGGCTGACACCTGATCGAGTAGCCATGTGGTTTACAAGCAGGTAGGGGAATGCTCAGAGGTTAAGATGCTGAGCTGCAGGCTGTGGAAGGTCAGTAGTTCGGCAGTTCGAGACCCGAGTGTGCCACATGACAGAGTGAGCTCCCGTCTCTGCCCCCAGCTCCTGTCAAACTAGCAGTTCGAAAGCAAGACATTGCAAGTGGATAAATAGGTACCTCTTTGGTGGGAAGGTCACAGCGTTCTGTGCACCTCGGTGTCTAGTCATGCCGGCCACATGACCATGGAAACATCTTCGGACAGCGCTGGCTCTTCGGCTTGGAAACGGAGATGAGCCCCGCCCCCTAGAGTCGGATTCGACTGGCTTTCGAGCGAGGGAACCCTTTAGGGAAATGGGGCCCTGACCGGGATGGCCTGGGTGAGCTTGATTGCATTAGACCTCAAAAGCTCAGCAGGGCCAGCCCCAGCTAGTGTTTGGATGGGAAACCACCCAGGAGCCCCAGGGTCTCTGCACAGAGGCAGGCAATAGCCAACCACCTCTCGGAATGTGTCTCTTGCCTATAAAACCCCACTTGGGGGGCCACCGTAAGTCGAGTGTGACTTGGCAGCGGTTCCCACCTCCGGGGATATGTGAAAAGATAAGGGAGGAAGCAGGGGTGAAAAGGAAGGATGGGCCCATTCACAGAAACTCTGAGGGAGTTTTGGGCGCTCCTTTCCACCAGCAGCCATCCAGCTGCTAGGGGGAAATTACCCCCCCCCCACACACACACAGAGGCAAGATGCCAGGAATAAATGTGACAGGCCTACATCACCTGGAAGTGATGTAGGCATGTCAGGGGGCCAACACTCTGGTTTTTGGACAAAACTCTATGGTAGGCAGGGGTCATTTCCTGCAGGATCGCACAGGAGCGGAGCTCCGGCAGTAAAGAGCCCAGGGGGTGGGCATATGCAACAGCCCCCGCCCCCTATTCCCAGCAGCCCTCAGTCAGAGCAAGAAGCAGCCAGGTACGTTGCAAGCCCCCCCCCAGCCCCCCAGTCCAAAACCATCCAGTGGCACCTTTAAGACCAAGTTTTATTCAGTGAGGACAGATCTGCGTGTGTCCCCCCCCCCCCAATAGCTAGCAATCCAAAACAGTCCAGTGGAGCCTGAGCGGTGAGTGGTGCCTTCTGACACTCTTCCGGTGATGTCAGGAGGTGTGGCATATGCAAATGAGTTATGCTAATGAGTTATGCACCTCTTTTTCTACGAAATGACCCCTGATGGTAGGAGTCAACGATATTGACTGGAGTGGGTCACAGGGACCATATTCCCCCCAGGCCTTTTCCATCTACACTGTCTCCCAGTTTGCTTCTGGGCTCAATTCGAGGTGCTGGCATTGACCTTCAGATCCCGAAATGGTGCCAGAGCTCTTGGAACTCCTCCCTGGGGGAGACCCACCTACCTGTGTCCCTCGAGGGTTGTCTCCTGCCAGCCGGTGAAGGCCTCGTTCTCTTTGCCATTCCTTCCTGGTTTTGGTGTTCTCTGTGTTTACATGTTTATAGGTTTTTTTCATCAAATAATTTTATATCTATTTCATTTTAAATAATGTTTTACTGCGTTTTAATGTTTTTATGTTCATCACCTTGAGGGCCCTGTTTGGGTGGATAGGTAGCACAGAAATATTTTAAATGAAATAAATAAGTTCTCCCTGCCCGTGTGCTCGCCGCTGCTCCCCGACGGTGGATCGGTTCCTTTACAAATCAACAGAGTGTCCCGCTGGTGTCCAGTGGCTCCTGTGCTCTCTCCGTCCGGGTCTCTGTTCCTCCCCCCAGCAGGCACTTTGGGAAAGGCTGCCTTAAACTTCCCACCCATCCAGAAGAGGGAGAGCAAAGTAAAAAAAAATCCTGGAAATAAATTCCATGCATTGAAATGGACTCCGAACGTGTAGTCGGATGTTAATGTTGCGAGGCGTGCGAGGTTCTTAAATAGGCCTGCATATGAATGCTCAGAACAGGTAAACATCCATTCGCGGGGCTGGGGAATAATTTCTTATGAAGCAGAGACATCAATGCAAAAGCTGTTCTTCATCAGCGCAGGTCACACCAGACCGTGCTCTTT
>NW_015165260.1:660788-680058 GCF_001447785.1 Gekko japonicus | reverse complement strand
AAATTAGCTCTGGGAAGGCAGCAGAATACCGAATGCTGCACCGCAGATATCTGAGATGAGGTTCAGCGAGAACATTTGGTGGGGAATGAACACCTCCCTCCTCTGAGGGCCTTTGGCTTCGTCTCCACCTGGCTCCCCTCCTCTCCGGAAATGGGAAAGGGATCATGAGGAAGCGGCTGGGATCCGGTGGGCTCTCTGTTATCGAGGAGCACATATGTCCCGCCAGCCGCGATGGAATGATCTGTCATCCGCCACCACCACCACCACCCCCACCTTTCCGGAGCCTGCGGCTTCCCGTGACAGGCCAGGGCTCCGTCACTGTGCTAAGACGCTTGGTCAGCGCATCTGCAGACGAGGGAAGGAAATGGGGGTTGGGCTGGGGTCAAGAGGGTCTGTGCCAGCAGTCAGATCCCCCCCCCTTTCCCTTGCAGGGAGATGGCCCGTGTGTGCCAGAAGGAACGTGACCCTGCCAGTCTCCTAAGACCTGTTGATATCGTTGCTTGTGAAAGGGTTCTAGAACATCTCACAGAACTCCCATCCTTCCCCGGAGGGCAAATCCCACAAAGACGTCCTGGGCTCTGCTGTCCTGCTCCACAGGGCTCACCCTCACCCACCCCGCAGGGTTCCTCGGGTCAGCGCTGGGAGGTAAGAGCCAGAGTGCCACCGCACACAGAGGACCGGCAGCTATTTATCTTTTTGCAGCTAAGGCAATGTTGTTTGTTCCTGAATACGTGCTCTAACGCAGTGATAGAATGGAGGATACAAATAAACTGAAGTTCAGTACAGACAAAATGGGAGTTATGCTCATGGTAGGTGTTAAATGGTGGGTTTAATGCGGCAGAGGCGAAGGCAGAGTGATTTCAGCAAGCAACCGTTTATTGCATCTCAACAGGAATGCTCTATGTGGGGCAACTGCCCTAACTATATACACCTAAGCCACTCCCAGCCCCCATGCGATTGGTGCGTTCGAATGGCCCCTGGGCTCCAGATTGGCTGGCTGCTCCCGGGGGACAATCCACAGGAAGGCTCCAGGATCCTGCTGGCCTTTGTTCTGGGGCTTCAAGCTCCCACTGGGTAGCCTGCCCAGGCAAGCCCAGACATGCCTCCCCACTCTCCATCTAGGTGGCCTGCCAGACAAGTCCAGGCATGCCTCCTGGTGCTGGCTACTAGCACCCGCAGCAGTTAAGCCAGAGTGGAAGATTGCACATGTCCAGACATGACAGTAGGCTTCCTGGAACAGCAGAAAGGGGAAAGACCTTTCTTATGAGAATCACATTCTCCTTGAAAGAACAGGCTTTTTGTGTGTGTGTGCCCCCCGAAGGGGATTTTTTATTGCATTTTTAATAGACTACAAACTACGAACGAAAAAATAGGGGGCGGGGGCTACATCTAAGGAGAAAGAAAAGAAAACCACTAATAACTAAAACCCCAAGAATAGGAGATTATAACAACAGCTTGTATAAGTAATCTACAATTGCTAGTATTTCATTGAACATAGTCTATTACGCTAAATTATTTATCTTTTTATCCATTAATTTAACTGTTTAAAGAGAACTTCAAGAGCATCATCTATACTAAAAAGCTTAAGGCATAATTCAGAATCCTTCAGCCTTCACTTTGTTTTATCTTTTCTAATCCTCAATTGATATGTTCGTTTGGGGGCAGCTGCCCCCTTTTCGGAAGCAGAGTCCTCATCGGAAGACATAGAGTCCAATTCGCCACTAGATTTGCTGTCATCTTCTTCTTTAGCGACCTCAGCTGTCTCTCCCAGTTGCTATCTCAGGACCTCACGCGCTTTAAAAACAGAGTCAATCTTTTCTTTTTTTTCGTGTAGTCTGAAAATGACAACTTCTGGATTCAACCATCTGTAGGCAATGCTGTTTGTTTGTAAAAAAAGGATTAAGTCTTTGTACTTCTTCCTCTTTTGTCTTATTTCAAATGGGATATCTTTCAGGATCCTGATGGTATTGTTCCCCATTTTCAAGGGTGTTACGGTAGTTGCTTTCAGAATTAAATCCCTTATGTGTCTCTTTGAGAATCTGACCACTATCTCCCCAGGCAGGTTATTTTTCTTGATATAAACAGAATAGGCCCTGTAGATGACATCCATTTCACTTACAAGATATTCCACTTTCAAATCTGTGACTTGGGCTAATGCTTCACTCAAAAGTCGCTTTAGATTCTTGCCTTTTGTCTCTGGAACCCCTTGGAACCTGAGGACCATATTTGCTTTCTCCATTTGTAGTTGTAAAAGTTGATATTCGTCCGAAGCCTGCTTTCCCCCCAGCATTTGCACTTTTTTCTTAACTTTTTTGTTCTTGGCGTCCATTTTCTTCCCTTTCTCAGCTGTTTGCTCCATCTTTTTTGAATTTTCAGTCAGTTGGAGCTGCTGAGTTGCAAGGTTCTGATTTAAAGTTGTCAGCTGTTGATTGATGTTAGTCATCTGGTCCAGCAGGGGGTGCAAAGAGTCTGCCAGCTGTTCAGAGAACTCAGTGACCTCTTTTGGTCAGGGGCTCATGCTCCCAACTAGTTTCACTTTTGCCAGTCTGTCTTTCTCTGTCTTCTTCCCTGCCATCTTTATGGGTTGTTTACTTGTTAAAAACTTGCTAAAGTCTCTGAAATCCGTTCATACGCCTGACCACACTCTGGTAAGTCTCTTAAAACAGATTTCAACACTTTTGCTATTGCTTCCCCCTTAGTAGGTTGCTTTTTTGTTTGTGCATATGGAAGGGGCCCCTCCCCCACTCACTTTTCTCTCCATTCCCAGGGGGTGCTTTTTTAAAAAAATTCCCATCATTCACTTTAACTCAACTCACTGTTCATTGTTGGTCATACGACTTCACTCAGGATACATTTCAAATGCCCGATCTTCAACGCTTGTCCCGGTCAGCAACTCTAGTTCCATATGGACACTCAGCGGCAGGACTGTCGGGGCGGAAAAGCACCTCAATTCCCCAGCAACGCGCTGGCGAAGAGGCCACCCTTCAAAAGCCCCATGGCTAGGAGCCTTTCACCAAGGCTCCAGGGGGGGGGCGACCAGTCCCCCCCTCCTATCCGCTGGTGCGCAGATCACATCCCCAGGAGGTCTGGGGGATGCATCCGCTAGCATGTCGCCATAAACCGGAAGTCTGAAAGAACAGGCTTGACATTTAGGGGTGCTCTCCGACCCCTCAAATGTTGGCAGGGGTCAGAGAGGTCATGGCTCAGTGGTGGAGCACCAGCTTCACATGCAGAAGTTCCTAAGTTCAACCCCTGGTATCTCCAGTTGGAAATTCAGGTAGTAGATGATGTGAAAGACCTCTGCTTGAGACACTGGAGAACTGCTGCCAGTCTGAGCTTGGGTTGCCACCTCTGGGCTGGGAAACACCTGAAGATTTCGAGGGTAGAGCCTGGGGAGGGTGGATTTGGAGGAGGGAGAAACCTCAGCAGGGTATATAATGCCTTGTATTCCACCCTCCAAAGGAGATGTTTTCTCCAGGGAAACAGGTCTCTGTAGTCGGGAGATCAAGTGTAATAATGGGAGATCTCCAGCCACAGTGGCAACCCTAGTCTGAGTAGACAGTGCTGACCTTGATGGACCAAGCGGGGTCCGATTCAGTTGAAGGCAGCTTCATGAGTTCAAGATGGGAAGGCATTAGAGAGCCGTTGCGTCAATCCACATTATGGTCATTCCTGCAGTGCTCCGTCAAGAGACTGGTGATGAACCCCCACAGAGAGAGAGAGAGAGAGATAGAGAGAGAGAGAGAGAGAGAGAGAGAGATGATAAAGATATCTGAAACCGCTTCTTAGTCCCAGGAAAGCGTGTTCTCTTTCTCTCTTGTATTCCTTGGATCCACGCGTTTTCAAAAAAAAAGAGTGATAAATGCTATTCAGGAGCTTGAAAAACGAAGACTTTTGAGTCTGCATTTCTACTTCATCGCTCTATCAAGATGCCTTGAAGAGAAAACATTCCAGGAACACGGCCAAAACACTGTCAAGAGCATTTGCATCAAGCTTTTGAATTGTACTCACACCCTTATCTACTGGCTTTGCCTATGTTTATGGCATGTACTTTGCATAAAGATGACTGTTGTGTAGTATAAGAAATTTGCATTACAAACATTATAAAAACTACTACCAAGTGTGTTAAAGTCAGAGAGCAGTGGTTTTCTTCGGTGAGCGTATTTTATTTTTTCCCCATTGTATTCACAGTGAAGCCTGTCTTGTTTTTGAGTAGGTAATATAAGGCTGTGGTCACACACATGAAATAATCCACTTTCAGTGCACTTTCCAACTGGATTTTACTGTGTGAACTGGCAAAATCCAGTTGAAAGGTGCATTGATTAAAAATGGATTATTCATTGTGTTTGTGACCGCAGCCTAAAAGTCCTCTACCTGAGACCCTGGAGCAGTGTCTCTTCTAAGCTGTGGAATCTTGGGGTTTTTTGGGTTTTTTACATGTATTTTAATTGATTTTCAAGCATAAAAGGAAAAGACAGTATAATTTCCCACAATATGATATACTAACATAACATAACCTATGTATAATGGATTTTAACACACACATTTAAAGATTGTTAATATGTTTTGAACACAAATTATAATCTTTCATCAGAGTTCTAATATATTCAGCTTCGTATTTGCTCTCTATTATTCATTACAATTTCACACTTCCCTCTTTTAAGGAAATTAAAGAATAACACATGCTCTTCTACCTACTCTCTTTGAACAGTTACTCAACCAAACCCAGCTGTGTCTTATTATACCATTGTACCATTAAAGTCATTTTTCCCCTTTACCTTTCTGTTTCCCCAAATCTTATCTACTAGCCCAACAAGTTTTTTACATTATCAGCCCTTACATATTCATTTTCCTACCTTTTCTCATTTACTAACAATTTTAGTATTTATTTCAGAAACCTCTACTTTTTGGCACTGTAATGAGCTAAATCATTTCCTTTCATCTTACAGACCAGTAATAAAATATTTCTCAATTACAAACATTATATAACCTTCCATCACCTTTTCCCATGAGATATAATCATTTCCTTATCATCAAATAGGGCAAATTACTAAGTTTCTTACCAAAATAAAAAACAATAAGTGTTCCCTAAGTATTTTCTTTTAGTAATTATAAGTCATTACTTACAAGGCATTATTTTCCCTCTTCAATTTTCCTTACTTACTGACCTATAAATTTCTATATTGAAAACCCAAGTAAATTTATTTTCAAGCCTATTTTTGTATCATTTTCTTAAACGAATTATTTTCTATGTCCTTACATCCAATTATACTCTCTCAAAGATTATTTACATCGGTACTGTTATTACTACCTAACTGGGAACAAGTTTCATCATACTTAGTAACTTCCATAAAGGTGACAATATAATACAAATGTAAAATACTCATTTTGGACAGCAGAAACAGAAATTATTTCCAAATGATAAACAGTGCTTAGCATCTCACCCCCTTAACCCAAGGAGCACAGTGCATTAACTCTCAGTTCCACGTCAACAAGCAGTTCAAATTCTTAGATTACGCAGAAAGTATATAGTTTCTCCTCACTCTATATAGAAATCCCAATCACAAAATATAGTCCTTATATATGACCCCCACTGTTTTTTTATAACATCTTTTTTCCAAAATCATATTTAAGTATCTCAATTTTTTATGGAGATGAAACTCCATTTCCAATTCCCCCCATCTGGATTTCAAGACACAAGTCTTCAAGCTTCGGTTGTTCTTGCATGTTTCCTTTACAACACACCTTATTTTCTTTTTTGTCCATTTAATTATTTTTTTGGGTTTCAAGACACAAGTCTTCAGACTTTTGTTATTCTTACAAGTTTTCTTTGCATCACACCTTAGTTTCTTTTTTGCCCATTTATTTATTTATTTATTTATTTATTTATTTATTTTGGTTAGAAGGTTTCGGATGCCTTCTTTAGTCATTTCATGAGATTCTTTAGTCATTTAGTAATCTTTTTCTTCCTCCAAACTCTGCTGAGGCTGTATTGTCTCTTTTTTTAATTTCAGTGTCTCCAAATAAATTCTGCTGTCTTTCAAGGAGATTTGTACAAGCCACTTTTACTGCTTGTTGCACTTCCTCTATCAAGGGCTTTTTAAATTGATCCCAGGTGAGTCTCCCTGTTTCAGTATTTTCAAAATCCTCTATTTCTTCAGCTTCCATCCCAGACGCCATTTCCACGCCTTATTTCCGCATCCAAATCTTTAACATTCAAATATTTGCATACTCCAACGTTGCACATATAGCTTCCGAGATGTTACTCTTACTCACAGATAACTCCAACAAATAAAGTTATTTATTCTTACCCCTGGCAAATTTGACTACTTATCTCTTTGCAGCTGCTTTCCTTTCAAAATTGGAAATAGAAGAGAAGAGAACAGATTGGATTTACACCCCATGGCCCTTCACTACCCAAAGGTGTCTCAGAGCGGCTTACAAACTCCTTTCCCTTCCCCTCCCCACAACAGACACCCTGTGAGGTAGGTGAGGCTGAAAGAGCTCTGACAGAAACTGCTCTTTTTCAAGAACAGCTCTTGTCAAAACTATGGCTTGCCCAAGGTCATCCAGCCAGGTGCAAGAGGAGGAGTGGGGAATCAAACCCGGTTCTCCCAGATTAGAGTCCGCTCACTTAACCACTACACCAAACTGGCTCGCAGTGGGGGTGTAAAATCCGGTCTTCAGTATCAATTATTTAAATCCGTTCCTTGTTATTTCAGATTATTATATGTTCTTCATTCCATTAGTCTTTAAAATGGGTGGTCACAGTTTGCAAAAACACGGCAGCCATGATTTGCTCCTTCTCTCGCTCCTGCTTCAGGACAGAAACGTTCTCCCCCCTGCCAAACCGCCATTGTGGGGTTAGCTGAACAAGTCCCCTACTGCCCGTCCTCCCTCCGAGAGGTCTGGGGGACCCCAAATCAGTCAGGGAGGCCTAGGACTCCGGAAAAAAGTGAAAAAGGACGGGGATTCTCGGGAGCGTCCCAAGAATCACCAACGGTGCCGCGCCGATAACCCGGAAGTCTAAGCTGTGGAATCTTGTGAGCAACAATTCTACTTTGCGAGTTGTGAGCAAGCAGTTTGACTACTGCATAAATGAATTTTGCTCTGGAGCCATCCTTCCTGAGCTAAGACAAAAATGTGTGAGCTGGAAGCTAAAAAACTGTGAGCTAGCTCACACTCACTCAGCTTAGAGGGGACACTGTCCTGGAGAGCGGCTGCCAGTCTGAGCAGACAAGACTGACCTTGAGGGACCAAGCGGGGTCTGATTCAGTCTGAGGCAGCTTCAAGTGACTGGCCGGGTCTCAGGCTGAGGTTTTCCCCATCACCTTGTTATGTCCGCTGACCGCCAACAGGGGCCAGCGAATACCCCAGAGCTTGACTCTGGAAGAACAATGGGGACCAGGCTCCTGGTCTCTCCACTGGGGAACCAATGGGACCATGGCGGGAGATTTAAACCCAACAACAGGACCTAGATATGTATATAGTTGGCCAGCCGGCCGTTAGTCTTTGTCTTTGTTGTGTACCAGTAAACCATGCTGATCACTGCATCGGTCTCAGTGGTTTTTCCATGTGTCTAACTCACTTCACTTCAACCTACTACCAGATCCTTTTAGCTGGAGACGTTGGAGGCTGAACCCAGGCTGAACCCGGGGCAACTGATTGGCCCCTGTGTGAGACGGGAGGCTGGACTAGAGGGACCCTCGCTGGTCTGACCCAGCGGGGCTCTTCTGGTGTTCTTATGTGCTTTTGAGCGCTGGAATCCCTTTCCTGAGAAACCTGCATAGCTCCTCACGTTACTTGGAAACCAGCCTGTCTGCATTTGCCCTTTTAGTGACAGAGTTTGTAATTTAGAGACCTACCCTTATATAAGAGACAGTTTGAAGACTGGCCCTAAGAGCAGGGGAGCTTAATCATCTTGAGGCTAATCTGCTCGAGGCAGGAGCAGTACAAGATGTTTTCGATGCTCTTAGGTTTGTGGGTTGTTGTCGTCTTTTTTTAAAAAAAAGCTTCTCCTCATTCCGTTAGTCTTTATCTGTTGACTCAGAAATATTGCAGCCTTTAACAGCTAAATTACGCTCTCCCCAATTATTTCCCTGCCCTCCCTGCTTTCGATTTGTTTACTTTTGTTGTGGCTTAACTGTCTGACTGATGTTTTAATATTTTATTGTTCTCCTTCACTTGCCGCTTTGTAGCTGGTGTAAATTAGTCTCCACAACTCATAAATAAGCAAATAAGATGATGCATTGAAGAGAAGCCGCAGCCGTCGGTGGGATGCTGGGACAGCGGGAGGGTCCCAATCCACAGGGGCCGAGGGGGAGGGCGCGTAGCCTGCCTCGGTCGAGGTGTGTCCACTGTTCCCTCTAAGCTGAGTGAGTGTGAGCTAGCTCACAGTTTTTTAGCCTCTGGCTCACACATTTTTGTCTCGGTTCAGGCAGGATGGCTCCAGAGCAAACTAATTGATGCAGTAGCCAGATCACTCACTCGCAACTTTAATGCCAGTAGAATTTTTGCTCACAAGACTCACAATTTTTGCTCACAAGCATGGATGGCTTCAAAAGGGAATTAGATAAGCCTATGGAGCAGAGGTCCATCAGTGGCTATTAGCCACAAGGGATAGATAGGGACTCTGGGGCAAGTGATGCTCTGTCATCTTGGTGCTTGGGGGGGTCAACAGTGGGATGGCTTCTAATGTCCTGGCCCTACTGGTGGAGCTCCTGAGGGCTCCTGGTATTTCTGGCCACTGTGTGACACAGAGTGTTGGACTGGATGGGCCTTTGGCCTGATCCAACATTGGTGTTTCTTATGTTCTTATGTTAAGACTCCACGGTTTAGAGGAAGCATTGGGTGCATCCTGTCCTGATGCCAAGCCTCTGGCACACACAGTCGCTGTACTCAGACGTGGCCTCCTCTGGGCCGTGGCCATCGCTGCCACTCTTCAACATCCTCAAAACGCCCATTTTGAAAGGAGAATCAATAGCCTGGGAAGGGAGGAGGGGGGAGCACAAAATGCCACCTGATCTTAGTTTGTAAAGTAGGGAAGTGCTGGGAGAAAACCACGCCCTGCCCGGCCTCCCGAAGGAAAGGTGTAATGTTCTAGTTCACTGATTATCAGAACCTCGAGAAAACTAAAATTGAAGGCAAGCAAATAAGTCACCTCTGCTGGAAAGAGATTAAAAACGCATTTGCTTCATCGCCCGAGTCTCTGCATTTTTGCGATTTCTTTTTTTGTTTAGTTACCAGTTTATAACAGCAAATGAAAACGCGGTGGCTTTTAATATGGCTCTTAATGGCGTTTCTGAAGAGGCAAATGGTTACATAAAATGGCATTCATAAAACCGTGGCACGAAAGATGAATCAAAAGAAATGGGCTGCGCAAATAAGCAGTTAGACAGACGGGCAGGGAGGCTGAGGGCTCTGGCAGCCAGAACGCGAGGCACGGAGTGGGGGCGAGAGGAGGCAAGCTGGCACCGGGAAGTCCTTTGCTTTTAGCCTCAGTTTCCCCATCTGTAAATTCAAACAAACAGCAGCTGAGCCTGCACAACAGTCCCCCAGACTCTATTTCTCCATTCCACAGGAGTTGGGGGGGGGCAAGGAGTGGAATGTGCCCCCACATGCAAAACTGACACTCCGTGGAGAACCGTGGCTCACATTCCCCTCTCCAATCTGACATCAAATGTCCTATACTGAGGGGCATTAGGTCATGTGATTCCCATATCTGCAGTATGAAATGGTACTTTGCAGGCTAAATGCCCACCCCCCCGCCGCCGCCACTATTTGTGTGATCCTGTGATAACTTGCTTGCATAAACTAATGGGTGTGATATTGTGTCCCTTTGCATAACTGGATGGAATTTCACATCCTGCCCTCTTTTTCCAGGGAAGCACGATAGGCCATTTGCACCCATTTTTTTTTCAAAGACAGTTGTTCCTGGAGGGAGGGAACATAAGACTATAAGAGAAGCCAATGTTGGATCAGGCCAATGGCCCATCTAGTCCACCATTCTTAGTCACCCAGTGGCCAAAAACACCAGGTGCCATCAGGAGGTCCACCAGTGGGGCCAAGGCTCTAGAAGCCCTCCCAGTGTTGCCCCCCCCAAGCACCAAGAATACAGAGCATCACCTGCTCCAGACCAAGAGTTCCTATCTATACCTTGTGGCTAATAGTCACTGATGGACCTCTACTCCATATGTTCATCCAGTTCCCTCTTGAAGCTGTCCATGCTTGTAGCCGCCACCACCTCCTGTGGCAATGAGTTCCATGTGCTAATCACTCTTTTGGGTGAAGGGATGGATGGGAGGGAGGGATGGTGGGATGGATGGATGGCAGAAATTTTACCATTGGGATTCAGGCAAGCGTGTGTGTGTGTGTGTCAAGGGATGTCAAGTCACACCGAACTTACAGGGACCCCATCAAGGGGCTTTCGTTCAAGGCAAGTGAAAAGCAGAGGTGGTTGGCCATCGCCTTCCTCTGCAGAGTCTCCCTTGGTGGCCTCCCTTCCCAGTACCGACTCTTCATAGCTTCCAAGACCAGATGAAATCAAGCTGGGCCATGCTGTCTTTCCTCCCTCGGGCAGAAATACTCCCTCTTAAATATTGTTCAATGACATTTCAAAATTCGTTGAAATGTGACAAACAACAGTCTATGCCATCACTCCCCTATATTTCACTCTCTCCCATTAAAGTCCAGGCTATTTCAGGCACGCGTGGGCACTCCATGAAATTGCTGAGTGGTCGGGTTAGAACGGATGAAAGGAAGTCCTTCTTCACCCAGAGAGTGATGAACACGTGGAATTCACTACCACAGGAGGTGGTGGCGGCTACAAGCATGGACGGCTTCAAGAGGGAATTAGTAGGTAAACATATGGAGCAGAGGTCCATCAGTAGCTATTAGGCACAAGGTATAGATAGGAACTCTGGGGCAAGTGATGCTCTGTCATCTTGGTGCTTGGGGGGGGGTCAACAGTGGGAGGGCTTCTAGTGTCCTGGCCCCACTGCTGGACCTCCTGAGGGCACCTGGTATTTTTGGCCACTGTGTGATACAGAGTGTTGGCCTGGATGGGCCACTGGCCTGATCCAACATGGGCTTCTCTTATGTTCTTATGTTAAGAGCAGAGGTCCATCAGTGGCTATTAGCCACAAGGTATAGATTGGAACTCTCAGGCTGGGGCAAGGGATGCTCTGTCATCTTGGTGCTTGGGGTGGGGTGGGGGGCTTCTAGTGGGAGGGCTTCTGCTGTCCTGGCCCTCCTGATGGCCCCTGGTATTTTTGGCCATTGTGTGACAGAGTGTTGGACTGTACAGGCTTCTCAGCATTGGCTTCTCTGATGTTCTTATGCTGTTTGCCCCTCATGCCAGTGCCTCTGGAGTACTTGTGGGGGACAAAAACAAATGAGAACTGACTCAGCTCCAGACTCACGGGACCTGCAGCAGCCCAATGCCCTGTGCCCATCTGACGGCTCCATTCACACAAACGCCCTGACCTGGATAGTGCAGGCTTGCCTGATCACCTCATATCTCAGAAGCTAAGCACGGTCAGCCATGGCTAGTACTTGGGATGGTGACCTCCAAGGAATACGGAGAGGCAGGCAATGGCACACCACCTCTGAAACATCTCTTGCCTAAGAAACAAGTCTAGCTCACCACCACCTGTCAGGCTCGGGATGACTGACCACCTGCACCTGTGGTATTACTGTCTGAGAATCCCTGATGTATTTTCCCTTGCTCTGACCTAGCTCAACCCCTTTACCCCTTAGAGTGTATTTCAGAGTCCTCATCTTCTACCCTCGCCTGCCACCGCATTCCAAAGGGGAGGGGAGCGAGAGTGTATCCGTAGGAGTAGAATTGCTTGCTGTTTTAACTCTTCTAAGAGGCCCCAGTGAGACATCTTTTCACAAGGGAAGACGTCCTTGGAGAAATGTCTTTGATTAGCTAGAGGTGGACCCTATAATTTTCAAGGTCCGAATAGATTGCTGATGTGTACAAATGGAACGAGTGATTGTACCTATATGCACCTCTCCCGCCTTTCTACCCCAGTTCTGGCAAAAGAGTTCATTCCCTGAACATCTCATAACTTCTAATAAAACTTTCAACCAAGAAAGTGTGTGTGAAGAATGACTTGACTGGGACCCTGACACCACCTAGTGGCACACAATGCTAAAAGAGCTAGAATATCTGGCTGCCAGACAGTCTTAGGATCTCCTGGCTATACGACACACAATTCCATACGACGACAACAACGATGATATTCACACAAACACCCTTCCATGTGACTAGGGATATTTATTTTAGAGCCTGCCTGAAGCAGCTCATAAAATATGCCACCACCGTGTGACAGGGGCCCCATGTGCACTCCGGTGCCATTCCCATGGGGAAGTCAAGATCCAGCATGACTCAACCCTTCGTCACAAACATACCCAAAAGCACAGAACAGGCACACAATGATCTGGCACATCTTAACTCTGGCAAGCAGCAGGAGCAGAGGGTGTTTATGGACATCCAGAAAGGGTTGGCCAAGCAAAGCCCCCGCCAAAGGCACATCGTGGGCGCCAAGGAAATTGCCCTGGGCAAGTGGCTGGATTTGGTGTAGTGGTTAAGTGAGCGGACTCTAATCTGGGAGAACCGAGTTTGATTCCCCACTCCTCCACTTGCACCTGGCTGGATGACCTTGGGCAAGCCATAGTTCTGATAAGAGCTGTTCTTGAAAAAAGAGCCGTTTCTGTCAGAGCTCTCTCAGCCCCACCGTCCTCACAGGGTGTCTGTTGTGGGGAGGGGAAGGAAGTTTGTAAGCTTGGGTACCCTTGGGTAGTGAAGGGCGGGGTATAAATCCAATCCCTTCTTCTTCTTTTAATGAAAAGGATCATAGCTCAGAGGAAGAGGATGCAGAAGGTCCCGATCCTTGGCACCTAGGGTTGGCCTAAAGGGGATGGGGTTTGCACATTAGAAGGGGAAGATCCCTCCCCCCCCCAGGGTCTTTTTTTCTAATACTACTCTATAAACAAGGATATGCACAAAAAAATGATTACTAAAATTCAAGATAGTTAAGCCGTAAGCAGATTGCGAGTTTTTCCAGATGGGTCTCATAATACCGGGAAAGGGAGCCGTAAAACAGCAAATGAAACTGTATGTGGATAACTGCGAAATGATGAGCCCTGGAAAATATTGCCCAAACTATGCCAATATGGAGCTGGATTTAGAAAAGTGACCTTGAAGTCCTCAGGAAGCCAGCCAAAATCCAGAGCCACATTTATGTGCCTTATATTAAAATGAATATGAGATGCCAAACTGGTCAAATGAGGAGCCTCGTATGGAATAGTGTGTACTGTTGCGGTCACTGCACCTCAGAAAAGATACTATCGCATTGGAAATGGTGCAGAAGAGGGCAACTAAAATGATTAAGGGGATGGAACTCTTTCCATACAAAGAAAGGTGAAAGAGGTTAGGGCTCTTTAGCTTGGAGAAATGATGACTGAGGGGTGACATGATCGAGGTTTACAAATCATGCATGGGATGGAGAAGGTGGAGAAAGAAGCACTTTTCTCCTTTTCACACAATACAAGAACTCGTGGGCACTCAATGAAATGAATGAGCAGTAGGCTTAGAGCAGGTAAAAGGATGTACCTCTTCATCCAAAGAGCAACTAACACGTGGAATTTACTGCCACAGGAGGTGGTGGCAGCTACAAGCACAGGTGGCTTCAAGAGGGGAGTGGATCAACATATGGATCAGAGGTCCATCAGGGGCTATTAGCCACAAGGTATAACCTGGGGCAGTGATGCTCTGTCCTCTTGGTGCTTAGGGGGCAAGAGTGGGAGGGCTTCTTGAGTTCTGGCCCCACTGGTGGACCTCCTGATGGCTCCTGGGTTTTGCCCACTGTGGGACACAGACTGTGGGACGGAATGAGCCACTGGCCTGAACCCACATGTCTTCTCTTATGTTCTCAGCCAGTGTGTTGCGGCAACCAAAAAGGCTAATGTGAACTTGGGGTGTATGAACAGAGGCATAACACCCAGATCACAGGATGCCATAGTCCTGCTGTACACTGTGTTGGTCAGGCCGCACCTGGAGTCTTGTGTGCAGTTCTGGAGGCCTCACTTCAAAAAGGATGTGGACAGAATGGAGCGGGTGCAGAGGGGAGCGACGAGGATGATCGGGGGCCTGGAGACCAAGCCCTATGAGGAAAGGCTGAGGGACTTCTTGGGAAGGTTCAGTCTGGAGAAGAAGAGGTTGAGGGGGGACAGGATGGCTGTAAGTATTTGAAGGGCTGTCACTTAGGGGAGGGCAGGGAGCTCTTCCTGTGGGCAGCAGAGGAGAGGACTCATGAGAATGGGTTTAAATTAAGGGATATTAAGTTTTTTTACAGTCATAGTTGTGCCACAGTGGAATCTGCTGCCTAGAGAGGTGGTGAGCTACCCCCACACACACACTGGCAGTCTTTAAGCAACAGCTGGACAAACACTGGTCAGGGATGCTCTAGGCTGATCCTGCATTGAGCAGGGGGTTGGACTAGATGGCCTCTACGGAGTCCCTCCCAGCTCTTTGTGATTCCAGGATTCCGTGGTGTTAGGTGTGTTCTGAGACAATAAACCTCACTGTGATTCAGGCCTGTTGAACCTCACTTCTTCTCACTAACTGACCTAGCCCATTCTAAAAAGAAATGTATGACTGGTGGTGCAGCCACCTCCTTTCAGGGCCCTTTGCACGCTGTGGATTTCTGAATCACCGCTTTCACCTGCGGCTGGCCCTTTATAATCAAGGATCTCTCCCTGGTTTGTGTCAGAGTATCTATTAACCCCGTGGGCACTCCTTTTTTCATGCTGGCTGCGTGTTACGATGCCTATTGAAATGGCAGCATCCAGAGACAAGAGGCACACAGAATACATTCCATGAGGACCAGCCAAAACCACACAAAGCAGGGCGTGACCCTTTGCACTGTTCCGGAGCTCTTCATCAGACCGCATGTTAAAAACAAAAAGTGGGGGGACATTCCAGGGGGTGGCCTTACGGCCTCTTGCCCACCTCCTGAATGGAATGACAGGTAGACCTGAAGAGACACACAGTCCCTCGTTGCACTTTTGGCTTCCTGCAAAGAAGGCTGCCCCCAGATGAACACGCAAAAAAATTCAGCCACGTGTCTCTCTAACTCTCTACGCATGTTTCTGAATCTGAATAGGACTCCTGGACCCTTCAAAAGCCTAAACAACATGGGCCCACGGTTATTTTAACAAAGCCGGAAATCCGTGGTAGGTGGGACATGAGGCACCAAGCCAATAGAAACCATATTCAGTAATATTACCTGAAGGAAGCAAGATATTCCATAAACTCGGGCCCTGCACCAGCTGTTTTCCTCTAGCTGACCACCCTCCCTCAATTGGCAAAATTCAACTATTTCCAAAATTGGTACAGATGGGCACGAGGGCCAAAAGCAAAACCAAAACAAAAAAAAGTCATACTGTAACACATAAGAACATAAGAGAAGCCAAATATGGGATCAGGCCAGTGGCCCCTCCAGTCCAACAGTCTGTGTCCCACAATGTCCAAAAATACCAGGTGCCATCAGGAGGTCCAGCAGTGGGGCCAGGACACTAGGAGCCCTCCCACTGTTGCCCCCCCCCTCCCACGCACCAAGAAGACAGAGCATCACTTGCCCCAGACATAAGAACATGAGAGAAGCCAGTGTTGGATCAGGCCAGTGGCTCATCCAGTCCAACACTCTGGTGTCACACAGTGGCCAAAAATACCAGGGGTCATCAGGAGGTCCAGCAGCGGGGCCAGGACACTAGGAGCCCTCCCACTGTTGCCCCCCCCCTCCCACGCACCAAGAAGACAGAGCATCACTTGCCCCAGACATAAGAACATGAGAGAAGCCAGTGTTGGATCAGGCCAGTGGCTCATCCAGTCCAACACTCTGGTGTCACACAGTGGCCAAAAATACCAGGGGTCATCAGGAGGTCCAGCAGCGGGGCCAGGACACTAGGAGCCCTCCCACTGTTGCCCCCCCCCTCCCACGCACCAAGAAGACAGAGCATCACTTGCCCCAGACATAAGAACATGAGAGAAGCCAGTGTTGGATCAGGCCAGTGGCTCATCCAGTCCAACACTCTGTGTCACACAGTGTCCAAAAATACCAGGGGCCATCAGGAGGTCCACCAGTGGGTTCTGCCCTTGGGAACTCCAGTTGGCACAGAACACTGCAGCTCTGTTACTCTTGGAGCTTCATCGAGCATGCACATCACACTCATTGTGCAGTCACTCCATTGGTTCAGGGGTGCCAACTTCCAGGGGGAGCCTGGAGATCTTCTGGAATTACATCTGTTCTACAGACTACCAAGATATTCCCTTGGAGAAGATGGGGGCTCCAGAGGGTAGATTGTACGGTATCACAACCCTGCCAAGCTCTCTCCTCTCTAGGGATGCCTGGGGATCCCCCAGAAGTACAGCTCATCTACACTCTACGGAGATCAGCTCCCTTGGAGAGAACGGCTGCTTTGGAGGGTGGACCCCGCGGCATTCTGCCCCGCTGAGGCTTCTGCCCTCCGCAGGCTCTCTCCCCAAACCTCCAGGAGTTTCCCAACCTGGATCTGGCAACCCCACTCCCCTCAGCAAACTCCACCCTCCCCAGGCAACCCCCTCCCCGATCTCCAGGAATGTCTCGGCCCAGAGTTGGTAACTCTGCTGTTGGTTACGGATCAGATACTGGGTTCAGTTCAAGGGATTGGTCATCATCCGTGCTGGTGGGACGTGCCGTCAAGTCACAGCTGACTTAGGGCGGACCCCCTCCCCCCGGCGGGGTTTTCAAGGCAAGGGGGCATTCAGAGGTAGCCTGCCTCGATGTCATGACCCTAGACCCCCATCCAAATACTAGCCAGGGCCACCCCACTTCCCTTCCGAGATCTGATGAGAGACCAGGCTACTCTGGCCTATGCAGGTCAGAGTGGTCATCATTGAAGGGTGTTTTCAAGCGGAGGCTGGACGGCCATCTTCCGGGTATGTTGTAGGGCTCTCTTTCGGCTCTGCTCCTGCAGAGTGCCAGGGGGTGGGACTGGATGACCTGCAAGGTCCCTTCCAACTCTTGCATTCTATGGTTCTACTGGCTAAATATCAGGAGAAACCTCCTAAGAGTGGTTGAGCAGTGGAACAGACTGCCTTGGGAGGTGGTGGATGCTCCTTCACTGGACGTTTTCAAGCGGAGGCTGGATGACCCTCTTCCGGGTATGTTGTAGGGCTATTATCTTTCGGCTCTGCTCCTGCAGAGTGCAGAGGGGGGTTGGACTAGATGACCTGCAAGGTCCCTTCCAACTCTAACATTCTATGATTCTATGATCATCTACAAAGCCCTTAAGAGACTGCAGGCCCTCTGCCCATTTTCTCCCCACCCCAAGAGTTTCATAGGTCTGAACAATGTTTTCTGAGAGTGCCACCTAGGAAGTGTGCAACATTGGCAACTGCCCATACGTGTGTAGGAGAGGTGGGCTATAAATGAAGGAAATGAGCAAAGAAATATTATTTTCTATGGAATAAGCGAAAACAATGCAAAATGCTTTGCAAGATGTCGAGTTCTCCTGATAGCTTCATCAGCATGGATATTTGCAAGTATTTGGGGCTCTTGTCTTAAGGTCTGAACCAGTGTTCCCTCTAAGCTGAGTTGGTGTGAGCTAGCTCACAGTTTTTTAGCCTCTGGCTCACACATCTTTTTCTTAGCCCGGGAAGGATGGCTCCAGAGCAAATTGATTCATGCAGTAGCCAAGTTGCTTGCTCACAACTTTAATGCCAGTAGCTCACTAAGTTGAATTTTGGCTCACAAGACTCTATAGCTTAGAGGGAACATTGGTCTGAACCACCACCCAGGTTCTTGCTTCTCCAAACTCAAGCTCTATTTCCCCTCCAAACACAGCAGCCAGCAATTCTGCTGGAAATTAAGATTGTCAGTGAATCAGAATAAAGTGTATTGTATGTGGCCACTGGCCGTCACAATTCCATATAAAACTGGATCCCTAATATCTTAAAATACACATTTAATTAAATTCAGTGAGAATTAAACTCATGTGTACAATATCTGAAATATCAGTGTCAGGGCGGCCTTCAGCCTCTCTCCACGAGAGCCCTGCCTTCTCTTTGTCCAGTCGTAACACAATGGCTTCCGCTCAAGTTCTCCCTGTCCAATATCCGTCTGCACTAAAGATCCACTTAGCAGGCGGTCACCCTCCGCATTCACAACCTGTATTCCAAAGGTTATGTATTATGCATAAGGCACTTTAAGCGGGTTTTAATCAGATTCTACTTCCCCCCCCCCCCCAAGGCCGCCTATGGGCTCCCTCTGATATGCCAAGCCTGCAGGCCTGACGGCGGCCTCCGCTGAATGAAACGGGACCTTCCCCTGAAGAGGTCTGCGTGGGGCCCCTCCGCAATTGCCGGAAAGGCCACCCTAGTTTGACCACAAGGGACAGCAGGAGGAAACCAAGAGCTGGACTCTCAGTCTGGGGGGGGGGGGGGGGGGGGGGGAGCACGACTCAGGTGCGGCAGCGTTGAGCAACCGGGAGCCATAAGGCCACACCCTGACATCATGAGGCTGCCTTAGACAGAATCAGATTCCCAGTCCAGCACGTCCAAGAGTGAGTCTACTCAGACTGGCGGCAGCTGTCCAGGGTCTCTGGAAGAGGCCTTTCACCTCACCTACCAAGTATATGTCCGGTGTCCTGACCTCGCTTCTGATGCAGGGGGGGGGCTAGGAATCAATGTCCTTCAAAATGTCCTCTCATTAGCAGCCTTGCCGTTTGGTGTAGCAGTTAAGTGTGCGGACTCTAATGTCGGAGAACCGGGTTTGATTCCCCACTCCTCCACATGCAGCTGCTGGTGTGACCTTGGGCAAGCCACAGTTCTCAAGAGAGCTCTCTCAGCCCCACCCACCTCC
Source organism: Gekko japonicus (assembly GCF_001447785.1). Lineage (NCBI taxonomy): Eukaryota > Metazoa > Chordata > Lepidosauria > Squamata > Gekkonidae > Gekko > Gekko japonicus. Next base: position 661,147 of record NW_015165260.1, on the reverse strand, counting down.
CAGGGTGTCTGTTGTGGGGAGGGGAAGGGAAAGGAGTTTGTAAGCTGCTCTGAGACTCTGAGTGAAGGGCAGGGATAAATCCAGTCTCCTCCTCCTCCTCTTCTTCTTCCTCTTCCTCTTCCCCTCCTCCCTCCTCCTCTTCTTCTTCCTCTTCCTCTTCTTCTCCTCCTCCTCCTTCCTCTTCCCCTCCTCCTCCTCTTCCTCCTCTCCCTCTTCCCTTCTTCTTCTTCTTCTTCTTTTTCTTCTGATTTGAGTCCTGCTTCATCTTCCTCTACGACTTGGCTAGAAGAAGAAGAAGAAGAAGAGATTGGATTGATACCCCGCCCTTCACTCAGAGTCCTCAGAGGGGCTGACAAACT
>NW_015165260.1:659335-660495 GCF_001447785.1 Gekko japonicus | reverse complement strand
GGGGGGCGCAAGAGGCTTTGACCGCATCACGGGGGGGGGAGGAGTCCACATGAAACAGAACTCCTCCGTCCCACAGCTCTTGAGCAACGTTTGGGCTTTTTCCACGAGAGCCCTCTGGAGCTCTTCAGGTGTTTCCCACGCAGATGGAGGCTGGGCTTCCTTCCCTGTTCTGTGGAGGGGGGCAGTCCGTGGCCCCCTCCGAGTGGGATGGAGAAAGAACCTGTCGCTGCAAGTAAGGTGCCCCCCCCATCTGGCTTGCAGGTCTGGCACCAGGCTGCGTAGGAGGTTTCCATTCTTCTATTTTCATCGCCTTCTGTCATTTTTAGAAACTTCTTGCTTCGAAGCCAAGAATGGTGGGCTAAAGCAAAGCAAATAAATAAAGCTTTTTAAAAAAAAAAAAAAAACACCAGAAATCATTGCACTGAAAAAATATTTGCATTATACTTCTGTGCCTCTGGGAGTTTACATAGCCCCCTACCCGTGGCATAGGGGCTGCGGTGGCTTGTGTGGTTAATATGCTGAACTGCAGTTTGGTAGGTCAGTAGTTCACCAGTTCGAGACCTGAGTGCCACGTGACAGAGTGAGCTCCCGTCTCTGGTCCCAGCTCCTGCCAACCTAGCCGTTCGAAAGCAAGAAATTGCAAGTAGATTAATAGGTACCTCTGCGGTGGGAAGGTAACAGCGTTCCGTGCACCTCGGTGTTGGGAAAATGCAACTGTAGCACTTGTCAGTCTAAACTAACCCTGTATAAAGTGTTACCTGCACCTGTTCCCACCCCCTTTAGGTTCATAATGGTCTGGTGAGTGCCCCTTACCAAGGTGGGTAGAATGTTAAGTTAGCTGGAATGCAACACAAGGCCAGTTTGGTGTAGTGGTTAAGTGTGCGGACTCTAATCTGGGAGAACCGGGTTTGATTCCCCACTCCTCCACTTGCACCTGCTGATGTGACCTTGGGTCAGTCACAAGCTCTGGCACAGCTGTTCCTGAAAGAGCAGTTTCTGTCAAGAGCTCTCTCAGCCCCACCCACCTCTCAGGGTGTCTGTTGTGGGGAGGGGAAGGGAAAGGAGTTTGTAAGCCGCTCTGAGACTCCAAGTGAAGGGCGGGGTATAAATCCAATCTCCCTCTCCCTCTCCCTCTCCCTCTCCCTCTCCCTCTCCCTCTC
>NW_015165260.1:596916-659305 GCF_001447785.1 Gekko japonicus | reverse complement strand
TCCTCCTCCTCCTCCTCTTCCTCCTCCTCCTCCTCTTCCTCTTCCTCTTCTTCTTCTTCAATAAAATTGTTTATTAGGTAAAGACAAGCAAGGAATACAAAACAGAATACTTACTTCCTAAAAAGAGACAGTCAGTGGTTAAATATACAGAACAAAGATTTCCCCATGCAGAGAAGCTTCTGGACTGGCCCAGAGAGAGATCACAAAAGGCAAAGCTTTCCCTGGATCTCTGAGAGGCAGTCCTGAAATGAAGCTTCCTGCCATATTTTATACCATATTGGTCACATACATTTTGATCGGGCCATAGAAATTATAAACTGCATCAATTAATCTAACTGCCCTGGTAATGTGGGCCATTATGGCCTAGGAAATGTTCCCACATTCCAGAGGCAATAGGGTTACCCTGATGCTTTTAGCAAAACAATGCAAAATAGCACCTAAATCTCTAAATGACAAAAACACAAAAAAAACCCACTGAGCAGCCCTCAGTCAGAGCAATTCCAATAACCTTTCACATCTGTTGCATCACTAACACTGTCCAACCATTTCACCCTTTGCCGTCCCCGTCTTCTTTGACCTTCAATCTTTCCCAGCATCAGGGTCTTCTTCTCCAGTGAGTGCTCCCTTCTCATTTGGTGGCCAAAGTATTTGAGCTTCAGTTTCATTATCTGGCCTTCCAGGGAACAGTCAGGGCTGATTTCTTTTAGGATTGACTGATTTGATCTACTTGCAGTCCAAGGGACTCTCAAGAGTCTTCTCCAGCACCATAGTTCAAAAGAATCTATTCTTTGGCGCTCGGCCTTCCTTATGGTTCAATTCTCGCAGCCAAACAGCACTACTGGGAATACCATTGCTTTGACCACACAGACTTTGGTTGGCAAGGTGATGTCTCTACTTTTTATTATGCTGTCTAGGTTTGCCATCACTTTCCTTCCAAGGAGCAGGTGTCTTTTAATTACATGGCTGCAGTCACAATCTGCAGTGATCTTGAATCCCAGGAATGTGAAGTCTGTCACTGCTTCCATGACTTCCCCTTCTATTTGCCAAGTTACTTTACTGAAAAGATAAAAAGAGGGTAGGGAACATTTGGACAAGAGATATGTAAACAATACATCTCTGGCATCTAACTAAGGCTAACAGTCACATTACTAGAGAAAAAGATAATGGCTACTCTTCTCCTCCTTGCTCAGCAATAAAGATGGGAAATTCAACAATAAAGATTGTGAATACATACAAACGAGATCAAAGCAATTTCTGCAGGCGAGATGCTAACTGACCAATAGAAAGGTTACAGGTCAAAACACCTCCTACAAAGTTTTCCCAGACAGAGTAAAAACTACTTCTCTAAGTAGATACAGGCTACATAACCTCATGTCCTGTTTACTAACAACTAACAGTATCAATTAACCCAATAATGATTGAAATGCAAGCAACTTGTAACTCCAAGGGTTTGGCAGGTGGGTGGTAAAGTCTGGCGACTGCAAGAAAACAACCATGCAAGAAAGGAGGATCATTGTGCAAATCTGATGCACCCAAAGTCCCCAGGAGGCGTCAAAACTGTGTGCTGAGCACCTGGGACCCTGCTCACGACTGGCAAGCTGGACATGAGCTGAACTAGCAAGTGACTGCAATGTCAAGGGTTTTGTTTTAACAATCTAAGCTGCAGAGAGGGAGGTCTGCAGCTGGGGAAGAAATGGAGCCACTGAGGCCATGAGGTGGTGGCCATGGGGTGATTAATTTATAGTTGCTGAAGAAGGAGGAGGAGGAGGAGATTGGATTTATACCCCGCCCTTCACTCGGAGTCTCAGAGCAGCTGCCAATCTCCTTTCCCTTCCCCTCCTGTAAGGAACAGAGGTTGTAGGACCTAGCCGGGCATGTTCATTATATTCAGCTGTGAGACTTTATTATGGGGGAGAATCGTCCTTGTAAACCTCCCTAATCTTTTTGCAAGCCAGAAGGGTTAATTAGGGAGTTGAATTCTTATCAGCTGGGCGGCCGGACAACAGAGAAACGTACCTAAGTAGAGAGAGGGGTGGAGAGGCTCTCTCTCATCAGGCTTCACAGGGAGGGGTCGGATATACTCTGGCCTGAAATGATCCTGTTTCTCCTACCTGATATCGGACTGTTTTAAGGAATTGGCCTCACAGAAGTGAGTTATTGTTTTCGTTGGTCCTGTTACCTGGCTTTTTATTGTTTATTTGCCGTTGCTTGTTATGATTGGATGTTTTCTGTTTGTTTACATCCTTTTTTCTACAACCAACTTTTTTTCCAATTAAATCCAGTAGTTTTCCTTTTTAAACCTGGTCTTCAGAATTTATTTTGCTGAGTAACTGCATTTTATCTACATAAGCGAACCCCAAGGTCTTCGGGACCTGACACCTCCCCACAACAGACACCCTGTGAGGTCGGTGGGGCTGAGAGACCTCTTTCAAGAACTGCCTTTGAGAGAACAGCTCTGAGAGAACTGTGACTGACCCAAGGTCACACCAGCAGCTGCATGTGGAGGAGGAGTGGGGAATCAAACCCGGTTCTCACAGATTAGAGTCCGCGCCCCTAACCAGGACACCAATCTGGCTCTCTACACCAATCTGGCTATAGAATTTGCTATGCGTTTTGTAGCGTTCGGAAGGGAGACAATGGATGAAGAACAGCATGGAAACCACACAGATATGTTTGCAAGGATCTCAGGAAATTGCTGCGATGGTGAGGAGCTTTTCAGTGCTTGCAGAGGCCAACGGAGATCGATTGCGGCAACTTCTACCAGAGCTCTTCCTCAGCCCCTGAATGTCCTCTGTAGGGCGGCAGCTGCAGCTTTGGGGACAGCTGTCCTTCTGTCACAACAAGCTCCACAGTTAAGACCGGCCACAGAAGGCCCTGGGCAGCCTCCCCGCCATGTCCCAGAGAGGGTTGCCAGCCTCCCGGTGGGGCCGGGGGATCTCCCGCTTTTACAACTGATCTCCAGCTGACAGAGGTCAGCTTCCCAGGAGGAGAAGGAGGCTGCTCTGGAGGTTGGACTCCGTGGCACCCTACCATGTTGAGGCCCCTCCCCAAACCCCGCCCTCTCCTGGCTCCACCCCCAAAGTCTCCTGGTCTTTTCCAAGCCAAGATTGGCCACCCAAGTCCCAGAGAAGCCCTCCCTTCCTCGGGACGGCTCCTCCACTTCTTCTGCCTGTGGCGTCCCCACTCCAAGCCACACACAGCCCACATGCTCCCTAATCAATAAGTATCTTCTGGCCTGAGCCTTCCAGGGAAATGGTTGCTGGCTCTGGATGCGCAGCGAGGGGCCGAGCGGCCTGATGAGTAACAGGGGGAGATAAATATCCCTTTGTTATCCTTGCACAAAAGGTGTTTTTCACTGATGTATCACATGCCGCGCTCCGATTAGCGGTGTTGCTGCTGCCGGCAAAGAGGGAGAGAGGGAGCGTCTGAAGCTTTTCCAGATCTTCACTGACACTGACTGAAGTGGGCCAGAGCCCCACAAAACATCTGTCTCTGCTCTTCTCTCTGCCGTCCTCGGATGCCAGGCGGAGGTTCTGCTTCCTGGCTGGAGTCCCAGCGCCGGAGGGGTGTGTGTGTCTGTCTGCCTCTCCTTGAAATGCCGAAGAGCTCCACTCACCGTAATTGGGGGAAGATTTGTTAACATTCCCGCTCCCCCTCTCTCCATCTCCATATCATTTAGGCCTTCTTCTAAAGCCTGGCCCTTTTCTACATCACAACTGGGGGAAAAAGGTTTAGAGATTAGCTGCAATCGTGATGCCCTCTGCAGATGGGGGTGGGAGGGGACCAGACAACAGAGATCTGTTCCCCGGGGAGAAGGAAGTGGCAGCTTCAGAGGATGAGCTCGATGGGACCACAAGCCAGCCGAGCTCCCTCCCAGGCACCCCTTCCCCCCAAAAAATCCAAGAATCCCTGGAGCCTGAGCTGGCCTTGTAAGGGTTCCCTTGCTCGAAAGCCAGTCGAATCCGACTCTAGGGATGCGGTGCTCATCTCCGTTTCCAAGCCGAAGAGCCAGCGCTGTCCGAAGACGTTTCCGTGGTCATGTGGCCGGCATGACTAGATGCCGAGGCGCACGGAACGCTGTGACCTTCCCACTGCAGCGGTACCCATGTATCTGCTTGCAATGTCTTGCTTTCGAACGGCTCGGTTGGCAGGAGCTGGGGGCCAGAGAAGGGGAGCTCACTCTGTCATGCGGCACACTCGGGTCTCAAACTGCTGAACTACAGACCTTCTGATCTGCAGTTCAGCGTCTTAACCACTTGAGCCACTGTGGGGAAGGCCAATTCATATTTAATCCAATGTCTCCTTTTTAGCAGTACTTCGCCACATTTCAATGGAGTTTGGGTTTTCTTGGCTCCTTAGGGAAGCTGGATGACAAGTCACCCCTTGTGAGAGTTCCCTTGCTGCCACCATGAATATGGGAAATCCCTAGAGATTTGGGGATGGAGCCTGCGTAGCCTGGGGTTTGGGAAGGGAAAGCAGGGGAGGAGGGACCCTCCCTAGGGTCCAAAGCTGGCATTTCCTCCGGGGGGGGGGACCAATGTTCCCTCTAAGCTGTGGAGTCTTGTGAGCAAAAATTCTATTTTGTGAGCTACTAGCATTAAAGCTGTGAGCGAGTGGTTTGGCTGCTGCATAAGTTAGTTTGTTCTGGAGCCTTCCTTCCTGAGCTAAGAAAAAAACGTGTGAGCTGGAGGCTCAAAAGCTGTGAGCTAGCTCACACTGACTCAGCTTAGAGGGAACACTGGGGGGGGACTGGTCTCTGTAGTCTGGAGGTCACTTGTAACTCCAAGCAATCTCCAGGACCCACCTGGCGGATGGCAACTTTATCAACAGTAGGTGCTTCCTAGGGTGAGTGTGTTTGTTCCCCGTGCCGGGTGGCACAGAGCCACAGTCCTTCCCTCTGGCTGGTTTGGCCACTGCAAGTGCTGCTCACGGCACTGTGGAGAAATTAGACTGAACCAAGCGATGTAAAAGCATGGAACTATGCCAAGGGAAGGTTGCCTTTGCACTCTGAAAATCCTCCGAGGCTAAGTTAAAACTATCTTTTTAGGTAGTTCAAAGGGTGAAGAACCAGTTCTTCTATCTAAAGACTTTTAGCTTTCTGTTGGCAAAAGCTGTCAGAATGATGGCAGAAGAAGAAGAGGAGGAGGAGGAAGAGGAGGAGGAGATTGGATTTATACCCCACCCTCCACTACCCAAAGGAGTCTCAGAGGGGCTTACAAACTCCTTTCCCTTCCCCCCCCTGACAACAGGCACCCTGTGAGGTAGGCAGGGCTGAGAGAGCTCTGGCAGTGTTATGTCCGCTGACCGCCACTAGGCGCCAGCGACTTATACCAGAGCTCGGCTCTCAGAGACAATAGGAACTAGGATCCTGAAACCTCAAGTGGTCACCAATAGGAACCTTGGCAGGAAGTTTAAACCCTCCAACAGGACCTGTGGGTGGTCCACGGGGACTGTGTATAGTTGGTCGCCTGGCCAGCATTTGTTGTTGTTAGGTTGTGTACTAGTCGACATGTGCTGACAATCACGCTGTTTCCTGATCATTCAGTGCATCGAACCCACGACACAAGAGACTGCCCTTGAGAGAACAGCTCTGAGAGAATTTGTGACTGGCCCAAGGTCATGCCAGCAGCTGCATGTGGCGGAGTGGTTCTCCCAGATTAGAGTCCGGGCTCCTGGCCACTACAGCAAACTAGCTTTCAAACTGGTACTTTTGTTTATGGAATTAGAACCAAACGATTTTTCAAACAAGTCAGGTCTGTGTTCCAGCGGCTAGAAATGGCTTTTTAAAGTTCCACAGGGGCCTGCTGTTGCCATTTCCCCTTAGATGAAACAGCCTCAGGGAATGCTATTTGCCCCATGTTGCAGTGCCATGGGCAAAAATGGCCCCTGCTAGAAGCCCCAGAAACCTTTGCCTAGGCAAGATCTTCTAGGGAGATGAAGAGAGGTCCAACAGGCAATTGAGACGGTCTCTGTCCTTTTGTGACTTCAAGACACAGAGTGGGACGAGGGGTCAGTCCTCTGCTGAGAGTGAGAGGATGTGAGTAGCGCCTTTTTTTTTTTGGCTCAGTCATCAATCAATGGATGAGCAAGAGCCGGGGTGTCAAACGTAAGGCCCGGGGGCCAGATCCGGCCCATCCACCGTTCTCATGCGGCCCACGAGTAACTGATGCCAGAGAGGGAGTACTGGGGGGGAGTGGGCGGAGCCACTCCATTATGGCTTCAGCACAGCAGAACAACCTTGCCTGCAGCTGTCAAGCATCGTGGGACCATCCTCTCCGGTCCGCCTCTGTGGGTTTTCCTCTGACCCCCCTCCCACCCCAGGGTGCCTTGCAGTGAGGACACACCAACTCGGAGCTTACCAGCTGCTGTCCTTCATACAGTTTCTGTCTCCGGTACTTGGCCCGACAAAGAGACATTTATGTCAGATCCGGCCCTTGTAACAAATGAGTTTGACACCTCTGGGCAACAGCGTATGCCTTTGCCTTTTGCAACGAATGACTTTTATACAACTGAAGATTCTTATTCTCCTGCTGGAGGCCTTGTGGCCGGTCACCATACCTAGCTTAGCTCACGGTTCCCAAGAGATGAGGGGACAATACAGGGACGATGCCTCTCTGCGTCTGAATAACGCCCACGGGTGGAATTCCCGAGGTTCGCCCCTGCCTGCCTGGTGGCCTTGAGAAGGAGAAAGATTCTGAACAGGGAGGACAGTCTCTTCAGCAACACAACTGGAGGGCCTGAGGTGTGTGTGTGTGTGGGGGGGGTGAGGATGAAGCTGGAAAGGAGGACTCTGCCCGGAGGAGGTCGAGGGGCTGGAGCCCAGGAGCAGCAGAGCCAATTCCGCCTCCCCCTGGGAGAGGATGAGTGGCCACCATTCCACGATCGCATCCGGCTTTCCTGACACCCTTGGGGGGATCGTGGTTCATTTAAAGCTGAGCACATAAAAGAAGAGAAGAGAAGAGAAGAGAAGAGAAGAGAAGAGAAGAGAAGAGAAGAGAAGAGAAGAGAAGAAGAGATTGGATCTATACCCCATGGTCCTTGCCTACCCAAAGGAGTCTCAGAGCGGCTCAGAAACTCCTTTCCTTTCCCTTCCCCTCCCCACAACAGACACCCTGTGAGGTAGGCGGGGCTGAGGGAGCTCTGAGAGAAACGGCCCTTTTTCAAGAACAGCTCTTGTCAGAACTACAGCTTGCCCAAGGCCATCCAGCCAGGTGCAAGTGGAGGAGTGGGGAATCAAACCCGGTGCTCCCAGATTAGAGTCCGCACCCTCAACCACTACACCATACTGGCTCCCAGATTAGAGTCCGCGCACTCAACCACTACACCAAAAGAATGCTCCCTCTAAGCTGTGGAGTCTCGTGAGCAAAAATTCTCCTTTGTGAGCCACTGGCATTAAAGTTGCGAGCAAGCGATTTGGCTGCTGCATAAATTAGCATGCTCTGGAGCCCTCCTTCCTGAGCTGAGACAAAAATGTGTGAGCTGGAGGCTAAAAAACTGTGAGCTGGCTCACACTAACTCAGCTTAGAGGGAACACTGGCGGGACAGCAGACGCTCCAACTCCACAGTTCCCAAGACAAAGACGGGCCTGGCACAGAACCCCTATGTCTTCCTGCTTCTGCCCTGCTGACAGAAGGATCATGGGAAGGCCATCTTTCTTACCCTCAAAGACGTCCAACTTTCCACCTCCTTGTTCCATGGGAAGAAAGAGGAAGGCCAGGCCTTGGACATCCCCTCGTTCCACCTTGCAAGGTCACCCTCCCTCAGTCCCTTTTCCATTGGACCAAGACAGTTTGGTGTAGTGGTTAGGAGCGCCGACTCTAATCTGGGAGAACCGGGTTTGATTCCCCACTCCTCCTCCACATGCGGTCAGCAGGGTGACCTTGGGTCAGTCACAGTTCTCTCAGAGCTGTTCCCTCAGGAGCAGTCCTTGAAAGAGCTCTCTCACAGGGGATGGGGAAGGGAAAGGAGTTTTTAAGATGCTCTGAGACTCTGAGTGAAGGGCGGAGTATTTCTTCTCCTTCTCCTTCTTCTTCTCCTTCTTCTTCTCCTTCTTCTTCTTCTTCTTCTCCTTCTCCTTCTTCTTCTCCTTCTTCTTCTCCTTCTTCTTCTTCTTCTTCTTCTTCTTCTTCTTCTTCTTCTTCTTCTTCTTCTTCTTCTTCTTCTTCTTCTTCTTCTTCGGAGCAACAGACGTTGTGGACAGGCAGAGACCGCCTTCCCCCAAGACAGCGAGAGGGACACAGGAACAGATCCCTAACATGTCATTGAGACCCTGACAAGACCATTGAAATGCCGGTTAGGAAGGCCGAGGCATGGAACTCGGTTGTGCTTTCCCCCCACATCTGATGGGGTTCTGCTGCCCATCACTTAAAGATACAAATGTTATGGGAACTGTGAAGCCACAAAAAAGTTTTCCCCCCCCCCACTCTTTAACAAAAGGGGGGAAGGTGAAACATATGCAATACTTTCCTGTCAAACCTAGACTTATTCTGCTGGTTTGGCAGCAGAATGAATGCATTATTTCAAACTGAATTAGCGTGTGAAAGTGTACTATCTGGCATATTTATAAACATGTAGAAGTACAAATGCCTTGGCTTTTTGTAAGAAAATTTGCAAATGCACCCTATGCTCAAGAAAGGCACAACGGCTGCCCCCCTATGCTGCCTCAGCACCGGTGCCTTTAATGTTTGCCACCAGAGGGGCTGCATCTGCTCCTGTTTGGTGTGGCAGATGGGGCTCCGTCCGTCCCTTTGCCAGGAGACCTTCCCAACCCTGCTTGTGCCTTGGAGAAGCTGGGAGCAGCCAGTCAGGGCCCTCGGACGTCCCAGAGGGGTGTGTGAGGAGGCGATGGGGGAGTGAAAAGGAGAATTCCAACTGCTGCTGTTTCAGGTAGGCTTCAAAAGGCCCACAGGAAAGCTCTTTCTAGTGTTCTGTCTTCAGGAAGAAGCAGAGTCCCGTGGTTGCCAGGCGGGGCACAGACCAGTTGTTAGGCTCTAGCACGTTTTCTTCCTTGGGGGCAGACGGAGGGGTGTGTGGGTGTGTTATTAGGTAAAAGATAAAGGTTTCCCTTGCTTGAAAGCCAGTCGAATCCGACTCTAGGGTGCGGTGCTCATCTCCGTTTCCAAGCCGAAGAGCCAGCGCTATCCGAAGATGTCTCCATGGTCATGTGGCCGGCGGGACTAAACACCAAGGCGCACGGAGTGCTATTACCTTCCCACAGAGGTGGTACCTATTTTATCTACTTGCAATGTCTTGCTTTCGAACTGCTAGGTTGACAGGAGCTAGGACCAGAGAGGGGAGCTCACTCCGTCATGCAGCACTCGGGTCTCGAACTGCCGAACTACCGACCTTCCGGACTGCAGGTTCAGCATCTTAACCTCTGAGCCACCGCATCCCTGTGTGTTCTTAGCTGTGGTAACATCTAACTAAGGTTTGAGGAACCTGGGGACAACTTCTGGACTCCGTGCTCAAGCCGTAGATCGACAGCTCCCAGCTCTCTCTGCCTCTCTCTGAAGCGATATATTCTAAAGTGAAGCTGTTTCGGCAGTCCCCCACGCCGCCGTTACAAATGTATGTGCTTTAACCTCTACCGCTGAAGCCATTCTTTCCCTTCCAGGGAAACAAAGTCCTCCTTTTTGTTCTCTCTGGCCAAGGTTATTCCACCTTAATTGCGGAGGCAGGGGAGAGGCGAAGCGTACTGCTGCAGCACGCCCGAGGAAGGTGGGTGGGGGCGTCTAAACAGCCGGGCAATTTACGGCCCGGGGGGGCCAGATGCCAGAGAATTGACCAGGCACTCTGAGGCCGGTTCCGAAATAATTCTCTGGCCACTCCGTTATTCGAGCTTATCCCATGATGGGAGAGTGTGGTGGGGGCCGGCCCTCGGATTCCCAGAAATAAATAACATGCTACTTTACAGAACATTTGGGGGGTTTATTAAGTGTATGTTTCTCACAAAATAAAAACCCTCTTGTCTGCTCCCATTAAAGCCCTCTACAGCCGCAGGGGTTGTGTGGCTCCCGGATGCAAACCAGCACTTTTCTCTTTGTGACCACAGCACACACTAACCTTCCCACACACACCCATACACACATATTCCCAAAGCACCCCACGACTCCACTGGCAAACGGATGCATTGCCATCTAAGAACTGTTTCAAAGGGCAATCATAGAACAGAATCCATGGGATCACACAGAGCTGGAAGGGGCCCTACAAACCATCTAGTCCAACACCCCCTGCTCGATGCAGGATCATCCTAGAGCATCCCCGAGAAGGGTTTGTCCGGCCGCTGCTTGAAGACTGCCAGGGAGGGGGAGCTCACCACCTCCCCAGGCAGCTGATCCCACTGCTGCACGACTCCGGCTGTGTATAGAAATATTGGTTTCTAAAAGCCTCATGCCTTCTCCTGTTCTGTCTTTTGATAACAGGCTGTGCCTATTTCCTGTTACTGGCGGAGAGCCAGTTTGGTGTAGTGGTTAAGTGCACGGACTCTAATCTGGGAGAACCGGGTTTGATTCCCCACTCCTCTGCTTGCACCTGCTGATGTGACCTTGGGTCAGTCACAAGCTCTGTCAGAGCTGTCCTTGAAAAAGAGCAGTTTCTGTCAAGAGCTCTCTCAGCCCCACCCACCTCACAGGGTGTCTGTTGTGGGGAGGGGAAGGGAAAGGAGTTTGTAAGCCGCTCTGAGACACCTTTGGGTAGTGAAGGGTGGGGTATAAATCCAATCTCCTCTCCTCCTCCTCCTCCTGTTACAAGCCAAACGGTGGGCCCCATGGCCTCAATTGCCATGCCATAAACCCACATTCTTCACACTTCCATTCTAGAAGCTAGACTGTAAGGCCCCACTAGGCCTTACATGAGTGTAGTCACGTAGCCGATGGAAAAGCTAGAGGCTGGGTCACCTGACTGCATGCGTGGTCCCCAAACTTCTAGCCTATCCCCACATGTAGCCATAACAACCAAATCTTGGGCACTCCCATTCCCACTCACAATTGGCTCCTGGCCAGGGCTAATTTTTGACTGGAATTGGCCTATAACTGGTCATTCCCTATGGGAGAGACTCTCTCTCTGTTCTGTTCCTGCTCTCTGCTTGTTTATTGCCCCTGGAAATGCTGTCTCGAGAGACAAAGAACTGTTTTGTGACTGAAGGAGCACATAGTGTGCCAAGATGGGGTTTCTCCTCAAGATCCCTTGGTGTCTAATTGGACTATTTGGACTGATGCTATCCTGACTGGGTAAATATGAACCATTACTGTGTAGTTAAGGCAAACAGCCCTAGCCTTTCTTGTTTTGAAATCTTTTATAGTTTATATGCTAAGCTCTGTACTGAATAAACATTATCTTTGTTTCTAAATGGTCTCTGATGTTGTACCTGAGTTCCAAGCCTAAAATCCTGTAGCCTAAACGCTGACCACATACGCTACTATTGGAGGTTAAAATATTGTGCATCTCTGGAAAGAGTTGCTAATGTGTTAAATCCCAGATGCCAGCTGAGAGATTTGAATCTCTGCTCTGAGCTGGAGGGGATTATAGACTACTGTAGAGATTCTGGTGGCATATTGTTCTGAAACCAGAGAGGGTTTAGACCATCTCGTGGTTTGTTTTTTTAATGTACTGAATAAATATAGGATTCCCTCTCAACCCTGGACAGGCCTGAGTGGGCTAATCCTATACAGGCTGTAAAAAAGTTCTTCGTAAGATCCAGCTGGTACCCTTCCCGCCCTTAATTTAAAGCCGTTCTTGCGAGTCCTCTCCTCCGCTGCCAACAGGAACAGCTCCCTGCCCTCCTCTAAATGACAGCCCTTCAAGTACTTCAAGAGAGCCATCCTGTTGGTTTGTTTTGTAGTGAACCAGCTAGATGCTAGTCCAGTCACACCTGAGAGACGAATAAGATTTTTGAGGTATGACCCTTCCCGAGTCAGAGCTCTCTTCTCGTCTCTGGTGAGGGGAGCTCTGAAGCTCAAAAACTCACATCCCCCAAATAGTGGGGATCTCCAAGGTGCGACTGGGCTCAAATCGTGCTCGTCCAAGAAGTGTGATTTTTTTTTTTACATCACTTGGCTCCATGGGGCACTTTTCAGACATGCCCTGCCTACCTGCTTTGTTCACAAACAGAAAAGAGCTGATGGGCTCTCTTTGGGGGCACAAAACTCCCCTCACAGGAGGGACACAAGGTCCTTATGCCATCCTCCAACCCCCACGAGGACTTTGCAACGTGTAGACCGAGTCTCAGGATGCATACGTGACAGCTAGTGAGGAGCAGCAGTTAGAATCTCAAACGGGTAGCTGGGAGCCCCAGGTTCAAATCCCCCCTCTGCCATAAAAGCCTGCTGGGTGACCTTGAGCCAGTCACACGCTCTCAGACTAACCTACCTCACAGGGCTGTTGTGAGGATAAAATGGAGAAGGCTGTGGTTCAGTCGCATGCAAAAGGTTTCGGGTTCAATCCCCGGCGGCATCGCCACTTAAAAGGGACCAGGCAGTAGGTGATGGGAAAGACGCCCGAGGGCCTGGAGAGCGGCTGCCAGTCCGAGCAGGCAATGCCGACCTTGATGGACTCAGGCCCTGATACAGTAGAAGGCAGCTTCATGGGTGGGAAGTCGGTAAGTCGCTTTGGGTCTCTTGAGGGAGAAAAAATGGGGTAAAGATAAAGTAAATTATAAAATCATAATGCTTCCGTCTTCCCAGGAGAACTTGGCTGGTGTCCTGTTTATTTATTTATTTATTTATTTATTTATCTTTTCAATTTTTATTCCATGCTCCCCACATGGGCAGGCTCAGGGCAGCTTACAACAAGTTGAAATACAACGAAACATAGCTGGATCAACAGAGCAATAACCTAAAATTCACACAACAATCAAATTTGTAAATAAAGTGCTGTTGCATATAGATGGCAGTGGCCTCTCCAGGGCTATGTTAGATGGTAGAAAGTACACTGTGGCCATACCGGCATCATTAGCAGCTTCCGGATTTGGGACAAGGGCAGCCCCATGTAGAGAGTATTGCAGTAGTCTAGTCTCGAGGTGACCATCGCATGGATCACTGTCGCCAGGTCTTTGCGTTCGAGGAAGGGAACCAGCTGCCTGATCAGCCCGAGATGGTAAAAGGCTGCTTTGGCAGTGGCTGCTACCTGGGCCTCCATTGTTAAGGCGGCATCCAGGAGCACTCCCAAACTCCTGACCCTCGGCGCCGGCACCAGCGGTGCCCCGTCGAAGGTCTGTAGTGGGATCCCTACCCCCTGTTCCACTCCGACTCAGGCACAGGACCTCCGTCTTCGTCGGATTCAATTTCAATCAGCTCAGTCTAAGCCAACCCGCCACGCCCTGGGGGATTCTCTCACCTGGAAGCATCCTTCTTCCTGGCCTGGTGCCATGTCAAGCTCAGCATCAATTCCACTTGGAATCAGTGAAGCATGGAGTTGGAAGGGCCCTCCAGGGTCATCTAGTCCAGCCCCCTGCACAATGCAGGAATTCACAAACACCTCTCCCCCACACATACTCCGTGACCCCATTTTCCATGCCCAGAAGATGACAAAAAACTTGAGAAGCTCTGATCTTTCATGCTGCGTTATGCTCCCCAGCATCTTTCCCGCATGCTCTCCCTGCTGCCTCATCACCAGAAGAGACAGATATCCATAAATGAGGCAACCTCTGCAGTCTAGTTGACGACTCTGGGGTTTCCCATGGGAATGTGTCATGTATCAGCCCCAAGGCCTCTTCCAGCAGGCACCAGGGTGGCTCTTTGCCCAGTATTCTGCACCGAGTGAGATGTTGTAAGAAGTCCAAAGAGAGAGACATTTTGAAAGAACCCACCTGAGAACTTTAATGGGTGCCTTTGATGTCTGTCATTAATGGAGCATGTTCTTAACTTTTTCATGGTGATTTGGCATTCCAATTCATTCCTTAATTGGACATCTGTTCTCTATGTAAATGTGATTTCTGACTTTATCGAAGAATTGCCCCCTTCACTGGCTCAGGATGGTCTGTTTCTACTTACAAAAAAAGAAGAGCCCAGCCGGATCAGACCAGTGAGTGTCCATCTAGTCCAGCCTTCTGTCCCACACAGTGGCCAACCGGTTCCTCTGGAGGGCCAACAACAGAGTAGAGAGGATGGGGCCTTCATAAGAACATCCGAGCTGGATCAGACCAGTGAGGGTCCATCTAGACCAGCCTCCTGTCTCACAGAGTGGCCAACCGGTTCCTCTAAAGGGCCAACAACAGGGCAGAGAGGCTGAGGCCTTCATAAGAACATCAGAAGAGCCCTCCTAGATCAGACCAGTGGTCCATCTAGTCCAGCATCCTGTCCCACACAGTGGCCAACCAATTCCTCTGGACGGCCAAAAACAGGGCAGAGAGGCCGAGGCCTCCATTAGAACATCAGAAGAGCTCTGCTGGATCAGACCAATGTGGTTCCATCCATTCCAGCATCCTTCCTCACACAGTGGCCAACCAGTTCCTCTGGAGGGTCAGCAACAGATCATCGAGGCCCTCATAAGAACATGAGAAGAGCCCTGCTGGATCAGACCAATGAGGGTCCATCCAGTCCAGCATCCTGCCTCACACAGTGGCCAACCAGTTCCTCTGGAGGGTCAGCAACAGATCATCGAGGCCCTCATAAGAACATGAGAAGAGCCCTGCTGGATCAGACCAATGAGGGTCCATCCAGTCCAGCATCCTGCCTCACACAGTGGCCAACCAGTTCCTCTGGAGGGTCAGCAACAGATCATAGAGGCCCTCATAAGAACATGAGAAGAGCACTGCTGGATCAGACCAGTGAGGGTCCATCCAGTCCAGCATCCTGTCTCATACATTGGCCAACCAGTTCTTCTGGAGGGCCAGCCAAACAGGGCACAGATACTGAGGCCTTCCCCTGGCATTGCCTCCTGACTCTGGGATTCAAAGGTTGACTGCCTTTGAACATGGGGGTTCTCTCTAGTGGCCGCTGATAGACCTGTCCTCCATGAATCCGTCTCATCCCCTTTTAAAGCCATCTGTTTGTTTGCTTCTAGATAAATAATGCCTTCCAAGTTGGCTGCCATCACCACATCCTGTAGCAGCAAATTCCACAAATTAACTATGCAGTGTGTGAAGAAGAAGAGGAGGAGGAGGAGATTGGATTTATACCCCGCCCTTCACTCTCCAAGGGAGTCTCAGAGCGGCTTACAAACTTCTTTCCCTTCCCCTCCCCACAACAGGCACCCTGTGAGGGAGGTGGGGCTGAGAGAGCTCTGTCAGAAACAGCTCTTCACCCAAAGAGTGATTAACATGTGGAATTCACTGCCACAGGAAGTGGTGGCGGCTACAAGCATGGACGGCTTCAAAAGGGAATTAGAGAAGCATATGGAACAGAGGTCCATCAGTGGCTATGAGCCACAAGGTATAGATAGGGACTCTGGGGCAAGTGATGCTCTGTCATCTTGCTGCTTGAGGGGGTCAACAGTGGGAGGGCTTCTAATGTCCTAGCCCCACTGGTGGACCTCCTGATGGCACCTGGTATTTCTGGCCACTGTGTGACACAGAGTGTTGGACTGGATGGGCCTTTGGCCTGATCCAACACTGGCATCTCTTATGTTCTTATGCTCTTTTTTCAAGGACAGCTCTTATCAGAACTATGGCTTGCCCAAGGTCATCCAGCAGCTGCGAGTGGAGGAGTGGGGGAATCAAACCCGGTTCTCCCAGATTAGAGTCCGCGGCGCGCACTTAACCGCTACACCAGACTGGCTCTCTTGGAACCTCTTGGAGGCTTGTTCCCCCAAATCTTGTGGCTCTCTAAGGTGCTCCTGGACTTGTGCCTAGTTGTTTTGCATCCTCTTGAGTTTGTTGGAAGGAGGGCAGGCGAGAGAGGTCCAAAATAGTTCTAAACATTTGGGAAGGGAGTGATTTCAATTTTGCCATTTACTTTTCGCTGTTTTGGTCAATTTCATTGAGAGCTCTTTGTTTGTGTTCCGAGCAGGCCTAATTTAAAAACCTCATCTGAGCAAAGCTTTCGGAGCCTGCCCCCTGCAAACAGGTTAACCCAACCAGAGCCCGCGCCTGAATTTAATCTGCTGCAGCCCCCGCCTTGTGGAACGGCCTGCAGGGGGGGGGCGGTCAGGGAGGCCCCGACGCTTTCAGCATTCCATAGAATGTGCATGGCAGAAATGTTCCAGAGAACGTTTTGGAGAAGGAAATAGGGCTGTAGAATAATGGGATGGTTCCGTTGGGTGCTTTTAGCAAGGGATTTTGATTACAGTCTATTGCACTGTTTATGGCCTGGGTCTCTTGGTTTTGCTGCCTGGGCTTCCACTTTTGCAATACATTTTCTGCATTGTTTATGATGTCTATTTCTTTTTCTTTTACAACATTTATACCCCAACCTTCCGCCCTCCCAAGGACAGATTGAGGTGGCTAACAAGTTAAAATGTGTATTCCCATTTAAATCCATTAAAACCAACCAACCCCCCCCCCCACATGAACATAAATACATAAGCAAAGCTCTGCTGGATCAGACTAGTGAGGGTCCATCTAGTCCAGCATCCCGTCTCACACAGTGGCCCAGCCAGTTCCTGTGGAGGGCCAACAACAGGGCAGAGAGGCCGAGGCCTTCCCCTGATGTTGCTTCCTAGTTCTGGGATTCAGAGGCTGACTGCCCCTCAATGTGGAGGCTCCCTTTAGTCACCTGTTAACATGTCAGGTGTTAATGGGTGTGTGTGTTCATCTGCATCATCTTCTGGTTTTGTAATCCTATTCCTGTCGCATTGATAACTGGATTATACCATCTTTTTGCCTCGTTTTCAAATTTTGCAATCCTCCTGGGGTCTCGGTGAGAAAGGTCAGCTGTAAACTAAGTAAACGCACAAACATGTCCTCGCTCCTGACTTCCTTCTGTTCCCAATTCCATACTAAAGTATAGATGTGCCAGCTCTATAGCACTTTGCAAGGTTCATGAGAGCTGGCAGGAGTCCGTAATGCACTGCAATTACTAAACATGAGTGTGTGTTCAAGATCTGATGCACTTCCCTGCACACAGTGGCGTTCGTATTCATATGGATCAAACTTAGGGCAGCAAATTCATGGTCTGGTGGATTGTCACAAGGTAAATGATCTAGGGCAGGGGTGGCCAAACTGTGCCTCGGGAGTTTCACACATCTTATGCGGCTCCCGGCAGGGCGGCTGGGGAAGCGAAGGGGAGGCAGGCCTCCCCAATTGGTCTTCCCTTCCCCAGGGGAGGCTTGAGGTGGGGGGGAGCAAAGAAAGAAAGAAAGCTTAAATATAAATGCGTTATCAAAGCCCGCCACCCCTGCCAGCCACCTTGGAGAAGGCATTTGTTTCTTTAAATCCCTTCTCCAAGCAAAGCCAGCTGGCATGGGGGCGTGGGGGGCTTGGAGAACACATTTAAAGTTAAAATTGCTTTCTTTCCACCTCTCCCTCCTTCCATCTATCTTCTTTCTTTCTTCCCACCCCTCTCTCTCTCTCTCTCTCTCTCTCTCTTTCTCTCTCTCCCTCTCCCCCCCCTTCTCCATCTAGAGTTAAATATGTGTTCTCCAAGCCCCATCACACTGGCAGACTGGCTTGGCTCGGAGAAGGCATTTGTTTCTTTAATTTAATTTAATATGCAAATTTGCATATTTTTCAATAAAAACATGTGTGTTCATATCTTGTGGCTCTCAAGCATCTGACATTTATTCTGTGTGGCTCTTACGTTAAGCAAGTTTGGCCACCCTTGATCTAGGGAGTCCATACTCAGAGTGAACTGTGAATGGCAGGGACGAGAAATTCTGAAATAAGAGGACACAGCATTTCCTTGATTCTCTTGGTGATGTGGAGGAGAAGGAAAGGAAGGCGTGCAAGAGTCAGCCACTTTCCCTTGGGAAGCATGTCTCCTTTTCCATTCTGGCTACCAAAAGTCCCTCCCTCCTGCCCTCCCTCAACTCCTCTCCTTCCTCCACCTGTACGATTAACATAAGAACATAAGAGAAGCCAGTGTTGGATCAGGCCAAAGGCACATCCAGTCCAACACTCTGTCACACAGTGGCCAAAAATACCAGGTGCCATCAGGAGGTCCAGCAGTGGGGTCGGGACACTAGAAGCCCGCCCACTGCTGCCCCCCCAAGCACGAAGAGCACAGAGCATCACTTGCCCCAGCCTGAGAGTTCCTATCGATACCTTGTGGCTAATAGCCACTGATGGACCTCTGCTCTTAACATAAGAATATAAGAGACGCCAATGTTGGATCAGGCCAATGGCCCATCCAGTCCAACACTCTGTGTCACACAGTGGCCAAAAATACCAGGTGCCATCAGGAGATCCAGCAGTGGGGCCAGGACACTAGAAGACCTTCTACTGTTGCCCCCCCCCCAGCACCAATGAATACAGAGCATCACTTGCCCCAGTTTGAGAGTTCCTATCGATATCTTGTGGCTAATAGCCACTGATGGACCTCTGCTCCATAGATTTATCCAATTCCCTCTTGAAGCTGTTCATGCTTGTAGCTGCCACCACCTCCTGTGGCAGTGAATTCCATATGTTCATCACTCTTTGGGGGAAGAAGTAATTCCTTTTATCCATTCTAACAAGACTTCTCAGCAATTTCACCGAGTGCCCACAAGTTCTTGTATTGTGAGAAAGAGAGAAAAGTACTTCTTCCTCGACCTGCTCTATCCCATACACAATCTTATGAACCTCAGTCATGTCACCCTTCAGTCGTCATTTCTCCAAGCTAAAGAGCCCCACGTGCTTTAACCTTTCTTCATAGGGAACGTGTTCCAACACTTTGATCATTCTAATTGCCCTTTTCTGCACTTTTTCCAATGCTATAATATCCTTTCTGAGGTGTGGTGACCAGAACTGCACACAGTATTCCAAATGAGGTCGCACCATTGATTTATATAGGGGCATTATGATATTGGCTGATCTTTTTTCAATTCCCTTCCTAATAATCTCCAGCACAATGTTGGCCTTTTTTATTGCAGTCACACACTGTCTCGACAGTTTCAGTGAGTTATCCACTACAGCTCCAAGATCTCTCTCCTGGTCAGTGTCCAACAGTCTCTGCCAGTTCAGACCCCATCAATGTGTATTTATATTTAGGATTTTTGGCCTCAATATGCATCACTTTGCACTTGGCCACATTGAACCCCATTTGCCACGTTGACGCCCACTTGCCCATCCTCGACAGTTCTCTTTGGAGTGCCTGACAATCCTCACTGGTTTTCACCACCCTGGACAACTTTGTGTCATCTGCAAATTTAGCCACTTCACTTTTGTTGTTGTTGTTTAGTCGCACAGTCGAGTCTGACTCTTCACGACCCCATGGACCAGATCATGCCAGGCCCTCCCATCTTCCGCCGTCCTCTGAGGTTTGCTCAATTTCTTGTTCATTGCATCTATGACACTGTCTAACCATCTCATCCTTTGCCGTCCCCATCTTCTTTGACCTTCAATCTTTCCCAGCATCAGGGTCTTCTCCAGTGAGTGCTCCCTTCTTATTTGGTGGCCAAAGTATTTGAGCTTCACATCCAGTCCAACACTCTGTCACACAGTGGCCAAAAATACCAGGTGCCATCAGGAGGTCCAGCAGTGGGGCCAGGACACTAGAAACCCTCCCACTGTTGACCCCCTCCAAGCACCAAGAATACAGAGCATCACATGCCCCAGATTGAGAGTTCCTATCTACACCTTGTGGCTAAGAGCCACTGATGGACCTCTGCTCCATATGCTTATCCAATTCCCTCTTGAAGCCGCCCATGCTTGTAGCCGCTACCGCCTCCTATGGCAGTGACCACACCAGCAAATACTTTGTCTCAGGAAGAGGAGGGGCACGTGATAAAACTCTGGGTGTGCCATCTTGCTCCCCCCAGGCCCTGCATCCCCCAGTCCTTGTTGGGGGAGGACCCAGGGAATTCCCTGATGGCCCCGATCTTGCTGATTCTTGGACTGGGTCGTAATGGCCAGATTGGCTGTCAGGGTAGTTTCTGAAGAAGGCCACCTGTTCATTACCTGGCCTCAATGCCAGCCCACAAATCCTAACGTGGCGAGGGTGACAGAGATAAAATAATTACATCTCGGGTGCATGGGAGAATTCCTGGGAAATTGCTAACAGCCTCATTGCTTAGTCCAATCACTTAGACTAGAACTCACAACAAGAAATATAATTATTTTAATTATTCTGTCTTTGAAACTGACGTGTGCGGAATTCAAAGACGTTTAATTATTTGGTCCAGGCTTTTAGTGCAGAAACACTTTCTGATGTGGGGATGGGGGTGAAGAATCGCACCTGTCCATTGTGCAGGCCAATGCAAGGAGCAGTTGGGTGTAGTGGTTAAGTGCGCGGACTCTAATCTGGGAGAACCGGGTTTGATTCCCCACTCCTCCACTTGCACCTGGCTGGATGACCTTGGGCAAGCTGTAGTTCATAGTTCTGATAAGAGCTGTCCTTGAAAAAGAGCAGTTTCTGTCAAGAGCTCTCTCAGCCCCACCTACCTCACAGGATGTCTGTCGTGGGGAGGGGGAGGGAAAGGAGATTTGTAAGCCACTCTGAGACTCCTTTGGGTAGTGAAGGGCGGGGTA
Source organism: Gekko japonicus (assembly GCF_001447785.1). NCBI lineage: Eukaryota > Metazoa > Chordata > Lepidosauria > Squamata > Gekkonidae > Gekko > Gekko japonicus. The sequence goes on along the minus strand of NW_015165260.1, from coordinate 638,766 downwards.
TAAATCCAATCTCCTCCTCCTCCTCCTCTTCTTCTTCTTGTGGGACTGTTAACACACACACACGCCACGCAAACACCCACCCACAGAGGTAAGTGGCCAGCCCTTGGTGAGTGGTTGAGACAAATGCCTCTGGCAAGCTGCAAACCATTCCAGCCACCACAGTCCAGAAAGACAATTGTTTTGCTTCCATCAGTGTTTTCTCCCTCCTTTGTTTTGGCTGCTCAGAAATTCAGCAGACAGAGCCCAGCCTGGGCTGCCAGCTAACGGGTGGGACAAAAGGAAACCGTTAAAGAATGGCTGAGCAGATGGTGGAAGGAGAGTGGAGGCTCTCTCCCTGTCCAGAATCCTCTTGAACATCACCTGCTATTCCAATGCATTTGAAAAAGTGTGCCCTGCAAACGACAGCTCGTACCTTGAATAAACCTTCGATGGTCTTAAAGGTGCCCCCACGGGACTCTTTTTTGATGCAGCTCAGAAAAGCCATGCTTTGGCCGTGCCTCCCCCCCCCCACACGTGTGACCGGGGCCTTACATTTATTCAAGTAGATCCAGTTCACATTCAGGCTGCAGTCAAAAAGAAAAAGAGAAGCCTAATCTAAAGAGTCCTTTCCCTGTAAAAAATGGCTGGCTAATCTGGCATTATGCATATGGGAGTATGATGGCATTATTATGGGCAGAGAGCAAGCAGAAAGGGGGAGGAAGTCAGTTCAATCGCTTTCCAGATGGACCTCAGACCATCTTCACACAAATGCTAAGAGCTCTAGACAATAGGATAGTCAAGCCCCCCCCCCCAAGCAGGGAACAGAGATTTGGAGGAATTAAATACTAGAGAGGCTTCAGGAAGGAAATTTCTGGAGATGTCAGGAAAAGGTCCCTTAACCTGGCCTAACCAGGCCAGTGAGAGAGGAAAGGGAGAAGATAAAACTAGGGAGAGCAAGGAGGAAGCTCTCTTTTGTGCTGGGTCCATCAGAGTAGACAGAACTCTTAGCTGAGGTCTGGAGGAGGCAGCCATTAACCATATGCTGGCCTGGAGAGTTACAGAAAGCTTCAAAATAACAGAAATTCTATAGAAATCTGTAATTTCCTAAAGCTAAGGAGTCCTATATTCTAACACTTGATAGGGCATATAAAGAGAGAGGGACAGAGGATTGGTGTTTTACCCATTTCTTTTGAATCCTTTGCTCAGTCTGGTGCTGTGCTAAAAATATGCTTGTGAACATTTTCTTTTTTAATAAATACTTTATGACTTTTGATGCTGGTAGTGGTTCTCTGTACCCCACAGACCTCCACCATCTTTGTAACGAAACGGCTGCCAGGCAGAGGGAGCAGACTATTTTAAAATGGATGCCAGTCTGGTAGTCCTTAGGAGGGGGAGGTACTCCATAAGGAACAATGGAGCTGCCATACCTCCCTGCCTACAGTTCCCAGAAGCTTTAGGGAAATGAGCAGGAAAATATGGACACACCCCAGGGGCGGAGCCAGACAGATAAAGGCCACTATAAACCATAGTGGACAGCCAGGAGGGTAACAGTACAAGTGACCAGTCCCGAGGAGGGCTGGAGGGGTTTCTCCACAACAACAGGAGGGAGAAAGTAAATCCCATTCTGGGGGCCCCAAACTACAGAGGTAGAGAGGGTGTGTGTAGGAGACAGAGGAATGGCATTTTAAATCCTGTTTGTTTTCTGTGCCCAGGTTGTGTTGATGTGCTGGAAATCATGTCACCAAGTTGCCGGTGAAAAGAGGAGAAGAAGAAAAACAGCTGTGCCGGAATTATGGCTTGCCCAAGGTCATCCAGCCAGGTGCAAGTGGAGGAGTGGGGAATCGAACCCGGTTCTCCCAGATTAGAGTCCGCGCACTTAACTGCTACACCAAACTGGCTCAGCCTCAGTTTGTTGTTGGCTACTCCCTCCTGCCAGCCCATTGAACAGCGCCAGGGGAAGGGCCCCCAAAGCAGAAAAGTGCATCTAGAATGACAAAAGGGTTGGAGCACTTTCCCTATGAAGAAAGGTTAAAGCGCTTGGGGCTCTTTAGCTTTACAAGAACTCGTGGGCACTCCATGCAATTGTTGAGCAGGCGGGTTAGAACGGATAAAAGGAAGTCCTTCTTCACCCAAAGAGGTGATCAACACGTGGAATTCACTGCCGCAGGAGGTGGTGGCGGCGGCGGCTACAAGCAGGGACGGCTTCAAGAGGCTTCTCTTATGTTCCTATGTTATTATTATTCTCCCACCCCTGGTGGGGGTCCGGGAACCCGAGGGTGGCTGGAGTTGGACTCGACAATCAGTGGGCGGCTGCCTCTCCTGCTAGGCAACTGCGGCCCCGTTCTGCAGGCCCCTGGCTTCAGACCACTCGCTCTGGTCCCTGCTTGCCTGCCTCCCCTGTCCCATCCCCTGAAGCAGACTCAGCCTCAAGAGGGTCCCGTTGGCAAGCCAAGAGGGGCCTCCAGCCTCTTTGAGAGTCTCTCCCCCGTCATCGCTGCTAATCCGGCACCCACACCTCTGCTCTCGCCTGATCCCCCTCTTTCTGCTGCACATTCCGTAGCCGTGCATGGCTCCCCTTCAATGCACAGGCCTTAACGATATGCTAGAACTTTCTTTAGGCAATGTTTAATTCACATTTTTGATTTAAGGAACGCACAGACCAAAATGCTTTCCCTGCCACGCGCTCTGTCTAGCAGAATGGTTAAATACATATTTATATCCAATTCCCCCCGCCCTCCAAAATAGTTTCATTCAGTGCATTAGACCAGCAAAGCTGATAAATATTAAAAGGCATGATATTTATAAGAAAAGTGTTATGGAAAATATATTTTAAAGGAAAGCTTTTTCGAATGATACAGCTTTTAAAAAATAAATATCTAAATATCACAACATGGTTTTTTTTTCCCCTGTGAGAAAAAAAAATCCACAAACGGTGATAAAGGCTGAGATCGCAGGCAACATGTTTAGTTTTAAAGCAGGGTGCCTCTTGCCGACGGTGGATGGGCAACGGTTAGGCCACCTATAAGCCTTAAGCACCCCCCCAAACCAAACCAGTTGGCAGCAGAGGAGAGGACCCGAAGCAACGGGTTTAAATGACATGCAGAAAGGCACCAGCTGGATCTTAGGACAAACGTTTCCACGGTCAGGGTGGTTCAAAGGTGGAATCAGCTGCCCAGGGAGGTGGTGGCAAGCTCCCCTTCACTGACAGCTTTCAAGAAGAGGCTGGACGAATATTTGTCACTCAGAGATGCTCTAGGCTGGTCCTCCATTGGGCAGGGGGTGGGACTAGATGGCCTGTATGGCCCCTTCCCACTCTGTGTGATTCTGTGATTCTATGAACTAAGGGAAACGTCTCATAGAGTTGCCAACTCCGGGTTAGGAACCCCCTGGTGACTTTGGGGGCAGAGACTGGGAAGAGAACTCAGCCAGGCACAATGTCTGACTTTTCACCCTCCAAAGCAGCCGTTTTGTGCAGAGGAACTGATCTCTGTCATCTGGAGACCAGTCGGAATTCCAGGAGATCTCCAGGCCCCACCTGGAGGCTGGCAACACTATGCAGCATGCACGTGCCAGTCAGGGCAGAGACGAAGGGCCGAGGGTGGCCTGGCGCGTGCCCCCTTCCCTTAACTCCGGCAGTGAATCCCAAACACCTCAAGCACCACTCCAGGGAAGTGGCATTAAAAAAGAAATTCAGAATAAATGAATGAACTCTGCCTACAGCTCTTCTGCCCAGCTCAGCCTTCCTGGACCTATGACTAGAGCTCGAGGGCATCATAGAATCATAGAATGTGAGCGTTGGAAGGGAACTTGCAGGTCATCTAGTCCAACTCTGCATGGCCACAGCCGGAAGATGGCCCTACAACATACCCAGAAGAGGGTCATCCAGCCTCCGCTTGAAAACATCCAGCACAGGAGCATCCGCCACCTTCCGAGGCAGTCTGTTCCACTGCTCAACCACTCTGACAGTTAGTGAAGCCGATGGGCAGTAGATTCAGGACAGACCCAAGGAAATCCTTCTCTACACAGCAAGTGATTAAAAGGCGGAATTTGCGGCCCGAGGATGCAGTGATGGCCACAGGCATAGACAGCTTTAAAAGGGGATTAGACAGATTTGCGGAGAAGAGGTCCGTCAGCGGCTAGTAGCTATGGTGACTGTCGTGATCTGGGCTGTGCCACCAGAGGTTTACTAGGCCCAGGGAGCCTGGCTAGCAGTAGGTGAGGCTGGGCCTACAATTCCCAGAAGCCCCTGAGAGGTTTTGGAGCCAAAATTGACCAACAGGGAAGAGGAGGGCTGGGGGACAAAAGGGCTGGTGCCAGAGCAGAAGCAGTTCTTTCTTCCAGAGGGCAGAGCCAGAGGGAAGACTGCTGCAGGGGAGAGAGAGACCCTCATCCTGAGGGAAGGGTGAGTAGTCTAGTGCCACTTGGAATAGTGAGCTAGGGACAGTATATATTTAGACATGCAAGGGCATTTGATTTCTTTTCTTTCTACCCACTTACTGTTATTATTCTGCACCTTGTTGTTTGACCGCCTATAAAATAAACTATTTTCCTTGTTCACTCTGCCTGGTCTTCACGCCTGTTATTCGGCCAAAAGGGAGGTCAAAAGGTCCTGGGAGGGTGCTCTGGACCTTCTCAAGGGAGCCTGGAACCAGAGTGGTGGCAGCGTCAGGTGACGCCCCACCTGAGCCGTGACAGTGACAAAAGGGAATCTCTGTGTTTAGAGGCAGTCAGCCTCTGAGTACCGATGCCAGGAGGCAAAATCAGGGGAAGGCCTCGGCCAGTGTGTGAGATGGGATGTTGTTGCCCAGTGTGTGAGATGGGATGCTGGACTGGATGGACCCTCCCTGGTCTGATCCTGCAGGACTCTTCTGATGTTCTCCTCAGGGGAATGCCTCGGCCTCTCTGCCCTGTTGTTGGCCCTCCAGAGGAACTGGTTGGCCTCTGTGTGAGGCAGGATGCTGGACTGGACGGATCACGAAACCGCAGGAAAATTGGGCAAAGCCACGGGTCAAAATGCAACTGCGCGGCTTCAAGTGGGAAATTGACCAATAGAAGCGGGGCAAAGGGAGGCACGACCGTGGCACAGCCCTTGTGTGAAATCGGTCTGAGCGTCTGTCATTTCTACGGGTTGAACCCAGTACGCAACAGATTGAAGGTGGATTTCAGCTCACAGGGAAAGGGGTGTGTGTGTGTGTGTAATTGTACAGTAGAGTGGCCAGCTCCCGGTTGGGAAATACCTACAGAATTTGGGGGTGAAGTCTGGGGAGGCTGGGGTTTCAGTGTGATAGAATGCCACAGAGTCCACCCTCCAAAGCAGCCATTTTCTCCAGGGGAACAGATCTCTGTAGGCAGCTGTGGAGGTGGAGTTGGGGAATCAAACCTGGTTCTCCAGATTAGAGTCCGCCACTCTTAGCCACCACACCACCACCACGCTGGCTCTCAATGCTCAGAGGTGGTTTCTCATTGCCTGCCTCCATGTCGTGACCCTGGTGGTCTTCCCTCCAAGTACTGACCTCGACTGATCCTCTGTAGCTTCCATGTCTGATGAAACTGGCCTAACCTGCGCTGTCCAGGTCGGGGCGATGCATGTCTACTTGGAAGTAATATCTGCTGAGATCAAAGGACTTTCCTCCCTGGTGAGAGCACATCAATCACGAGAACTACTTTGATGGGCAGCTGTTGCAGGACCTACTTTTTGGAAACTTCAAGAGAGTGTTCTAGCATATTTTATTATACGATAATCCTTTTCTTTCTGAAAACTGGTCCTTAATTAGTTTTTTGTTTGCCTGGCTTTATCACATTTCTGTTTATCCTCGCTGCAGGATGAAAGGGAGGGGCGTGGACCCATGCCCCCCCTCCCTGCCCTCTCTGCCTGAAGGGCGCAGCTCTTGAAGGTAGCGAACCACCCCTGACTGATGATAAAAGTCGTCTTTTAGCTCAGTTCTTCACTCTCTCCCTCCCCTTTGGTAACTCTTAATTAAAATGAGGAAAATCGTTTTCTGTCTTGCGTTGCCTCTGCAGATGTGAGCTTTCTCTCACAGAAGCTCGTGCTGGAGTAAAAAACTGTTTTAGTCTTGAATGTGCCCCTGGATTTCCATCGCGTAGGGACGAGTCTACATGGCATACATTTGGGAGATGAGCGCCTCTGCTTTCTACTGCAAACCAGACTCCCGCCCATTCTGCATCTTTCATTTGCTCCGCTGTTTTTCCAAACCCACACAATGAAACATAAATTCCCCTCTACCTTGCCGTGCCACTTTCACTGTGATCGATTGTTGAATTTTTATGGTACCCTCCAGACTGCATGCCAGTTTCACTTCCTTTGATCACCGGGTTTTTATGGCACCGTCCGCATAGAACTATGGCTGTTTTATGGCCATTCGGGGGTGACTCTACAGTCAGTATGGCGGGTATCCGAATGTGATTTTGAGTGGCATCTTTTTCTGTTCCAGGGTGGGTTCGGTCATACAACGGATGCAGAATGGGCCTGTTTTGCCCTGGACTTAAATTGCCTTGACTCGAACACTGAGAAAATCCAGAGTGGCAGGCCAATGCAGAAAGGACCTACATTTCCCAGCAGCCCCAATGAAGAAGAAGAAGAAGAAGAAGAAGGAGAAGAAGGAGAAGAAGGAGAAGAAGGAGAAGAAGGAGAAGAGGAGGAGGAGGAGGAGGAGGAGGAGGAGGAGGAGATTGGATTTATACCCCATGGCCCTTCACTTCCCAAGGGTGTCTCAGAGCGGCTGACAAACTCCTTTCCCTTCCCCTCCCCACAACAGACACCCTGTGAGGTAGGTGGGGCTGAGAGAGCTCTTGACAGGAACTGCTCTTTTTCAAGGACAGCTCTGATAGAACTATGGCTTGCCCAAGGTCATCCAGCCAGGTGCAAGTGGAGGAATGGGGAATCAAACCCGGTTCTCTCAGATTAGAGTCCGCGCACTTAACCCACTACACCAAACTGGCTACACCAAATGACAGACCTGGAGCTGGGAGGTTTCTGGTGGGCTTCCTCGCCAGTTCCAGGTGGGCGATTCTGAGTCTGGCCGACACTTGCGTGGTGGTGAGGGGGGAGCACAGTCTCCAGCGTCAGGAGCCAGGGCCTGTGAGATGGAAGCCAAACACAGACGCTTCTCTTGAGGGGAGAAAGTCTCACCACAAACCAAGGTTGCCAATCTCCAGGTGATGCCTGGAGATCTCCCGGAATCGCAGCTGATCTCCAGACGACAGGGATCACGTCTCCGAGAGAAGATGGCTGGACTGGAAGGTCCCCTCCGTGGCATCGCATCCCTTCTGAGTTTTCTCCCCTCCCCAGACCCCACCCTCCCCTCCCCAGGCACTCTACCCAAAGCTCTTGGGATTTCTGAGACCAGAGTCGGAAACTCTATGCCAAGACCTATTTAAAAGGACTCATACGGGTACGTTTTCTAGCTGCTATGTCCTCAATCTCCGTCGACTTCCAGTTATGTAGTGTTCCAAAACTGGTGATAATTCAAGAGAAGTCGTTAACTCCAGTCTGTTGCTGCAAACATAATAGAGTTGCCAACCTCCAGGGGGGAAGGCTGGAGACCTCTCAGAATCACAGAGATCAGCTCCCCTGGAGAAAAGGGCTGCTTTGGAGGGTGGACTCCATGGCACTGTGGTTCCCCTGAGGTCCCTCCCTGTCAAGGTTTCTCTCTCACCCCAGTCCAGGGATGGCAGCTAAACCGAGCATTCAGCAACAATTAAACAAACCCCAGGAGAATGTCTGTCCACTCTCCAGGCTTTACCAGTAGTCACTGCCACCAGGATCTCTCACAAAAAGTCCCCACCAAAGATCAGAAGCAGAGATCCCAACTCCTGCCTGGTCTATAGAACTTAACAACTTTATCAGCGCTGTACCAGGGCTGCAAACAATTAATTAACACAGTGGTAGCCTCCTTAGGCGAGCGGCTTAGACACAAGATTCAGTCTTAGAAATCAGGTTGCAACAGAGGAAACAAGTCCAGATAATATTGACTATATATTATCTTTATTCAGTGCAAAAGCATGCATATAACATGAGACTAGCAAAAGGTAAGAAAACAGATGATGTCTATAGCTTGTTCAGCTGTAACTACAGAATAGAGGTATTTCATAGTTACCAGGCTTTTAGAGGTATCAGATGGTTCAGGGTGCAAATAGTCCCTGGTCTCACCAGGGAATCTTGAAAAGGAACCCCATGGTGCTGTGGGCAGCTAAGTCCAGCTTGGCTGCCTAGTAGTAAAACTCCATCTTAGCATCACGGTTGACAAGCATGCAGCCAGTCCAAAAGAACTCTTTGTTTCCAGAGAGGAACTCTCTTTTCCCATATGGATTATTGCAATTATACTCCTTCCGTCACCACTGGGTATGGCCATTACCCAATAGTGAGAGAGAGGGGAGGCGTGTCCAATCTCTGGTTACCATGCGTTGCCAGGCAAGGTATATTTTGATTGGCTAGGAGTTGGGAATCCTGTCTGTAGTTCAGTTACTACAACTCCAGCCTCTTCAAGTGTCTACGTGTCATGTCAGGGAATGCTTTTGATGTGCTAATGTACTGGGCATAGCTCTTTCCCATGCTTGGGAAGGCGCCTGCACTGTCTCTCTGCCCCAGCAAAGGTGTCAAAGTGTCTTGTATATGGATATGAGGCCTGGCCATTTGCTCAGGTGACAAAAGTCACATGGAAGTGTCACCAGTTTAAGGCCTTCTGGCCCAGGCAGGAAGAATTCAGTAAAGACTTTTTCTGTACACTCCCCTCCCCAAACACCACCCTCAGTAAGCTCTACCACCAAGTCTCCAGGAATTTCCCAACCCTGCCTTGGTGCGGTAACATAACCAAGCTGAACTTGGATTCGGTCTCAGAAACCCCCTGAGTAACACACACCATGAAGCAAGAAAGCTAACTAGCTACCTCTTACTGGAGTTCTTACACAACACAGTTGCAAGAATCTTTGAGCATAATGCAGATGTGTTCTTGGCGGCACAGAGAGGAAAGGGTAAAGGCTTAAAGAATAGATAACACCTCTTTTCACTTACTACTTTTATAGAAAACTGCAAGCTGTAGCCTCCTGACTTTCTCAACCAATCACTGGATGGTGTCCATGGGATCTTTCAGGTGTGCAAGAGTTCCCACCTCCCCTACCAGATCCACAGCTGAACTAAGTGAGCTTAATTAGCAGACCTAGATGGACGGCCTTGCCGAATATCTGCCAGTGGGGGAGGTAGCCAGCACCTGCAGGAAACCAAAAAACTGTGAAGAACAGTGAAGCAAACAGGCTAGAAAATTCTCTTAAGATGCTCTCTATCTGGACACCAACCAAGAGCTGGCAACCCTGAAACATAACCCGGGGGCTTGCAGCATTTTCAAAGATTGCTCATTTTTTTTCTTCTTGCATAATCTTTTGCGAACCAGAGAGAGAGCCCACTGTGACCCCAAACTGAGGTTCTGATACCTGATTAAAGTATAATTGAAGGATTCCTCATCTGAAGTCATAATTTTGATTGTTGGGTCATAGACCTTGCAGAGAGTCACCCAGTACATCAGGGACCAATTTATCTCTTGTGCAGCGGTTTTGTAAAACCTTTAATCTTTCCCAGGTATCCTTCGAGGGCCAGAATTCATTGATATGCAGCAGAGTCTTCCCCCAGCAAAAATGCTCTTATGTTTCAGCATCAAAGCCGCACTGATGTTCTCCCCACAGAAGCGCAGAACTGTGTTTATGTATTTCATTGTTAATCAATGTATGCGCACATTTCTTTGAGGGGTTTTATTCGATGTCCCTGGGTGGAAATGTGGGAAATGCAGTTGCTACATTTGGGTTGTACAACCACCTCCATTCTAAGGCTGTGATCCTAAGAGCGAGCATCACTGAATGAAATGAGGCTTACTTCCAAGTAGACCTGCTTAGGATTGCTCAGTAGGTTACTGGAAAATGTGGGGGGAAAGGTCTGTGGGTATACAGGGACATGCAATTATTGTTTTCAAAAGATATTAAAATGGCTTCTGACTTGGTCTTTGATAAGGATTAACCGAAACATGGCGCTGATGTTCAGTGACGGGAACTCCAGATGTGCTATTTGGTCTTCAAAAGCAACCATGAGGAAAGGATGGGTCAAGTGGATTGTGGCCAAAGTAGATCCCTGTGTGCACGCACGCGCAAACACACACACAAAATTATAGAGGGGAAAATGTAGCAGATAGAATTAAAAGGCTATGAAATGCCAGAAACCTAGTCTGAGGCTGTAAGCTGAGTGAGTGTGAGCCAACTCATAGTTTTTAAGGCTCCGGCTCACACATTTTTGTCTTAGCTCAGGAAGGAGAGGTCCAGAGCAAACTAATTGATGCAGCAGCCAAATCACCCACTCACAGCTTTAATGCTGATAGCTCAGAAAGTAGATTTTTTGCTCTCAGGACTCCACAGTTTAGAGGAAGCATTGTCTGAGATTGTGTCCTTGTGAAACTTTTCTATGGCCCCGGTCACATGGGCCAGATAACGCGGGGGATAACAAAGTTGTATTCTGGTTGCAAGCTTTCATATGCACACACACTTCTTCAGGAACACTGCACTGGACTCAAACGTTGTCCTTCTGTTGTGACTGGGTGCTCATCTGTCCTGTCCTCCTAGGCACCTCCCTAGGACTTTCTTCTCAGACAGAAGGCAGCTAGCTTCATCTCTTCTCTTCCCTATCCAGTCGTTTAGTTCCTAAACAACAGCTTTCTTCAATCAGTTCAGTGCCCTGACTGCTCCAGAGACACCCTGCCGACAGTTTACTCTTCATAAAGTGTCATTACAACTGTAAAGCCAGAGAGATCAAAGATGAAGCACTGAAAGTGATACACTCACAATTTAAATCTGGGGTAGGAATTAGCTTCAAAGGAACCCATAGAATTAAAGGGATGTTTTGAAGGCCCATAAGGAGGGTGTCACTCATAAGTCAAGGGGTAAGCAGTTCCAAAGGTTTAATGTTCTCATATAGCATGTCCAGCAGTTTGTGGGGCGCTCCATTAGACCAGCTCACTCCTTGAGCCCTAGGCCAAGAGAGGGACAGCATTCCCCATAAAAAATTGGGAAGACACCAACCCCGAGCCATAACCCTGCTTAAGTATTAGAACTTTGGCATGGCTACCTTCATCTAAAGGCCAGGCAGTCTGAGTCTGTCAGTCAAACTTGCGTGGAGTGTGGTGTGTATTTCTCCTCCTCCTCCTCCCTGAAAAACAGCCAACACAATTCATGGCCTCTGGAACACAGCAACATCCCCGGGCCACCAAAGTCAAAAGCCCCCTAATAAATTGTGATGGGATCGATAAACATCATATTGCCGCTGGATGCACACTAAATCCTCACCGGCCACTTCCGGAAACGTCTCCCTATTTCGGTTCAGATCTCCAGCACTGCAACAGTTTCCCTGGTGCCAGCTGACCTGCTGCCACAGTGAGAACTTGGCAGGGGAAAGGTGCCCCTTCGATGGACCTCGGGTTTGCCAGTGAGGCACTTTGGTTGGGAGTCGTGTAGCCCTCTGGCAGCCAGACCTGTCTACTGCCTCCACTGCCCTCTTCTCTCTGGTTGTCGAAAGGGCAAGAGACAGCACATGTGAAGATCCCAGGGCACATTATGCTGTTTTCCGAGGCTCAGGCCATGTATACCTCTGGTCCAATATCTTTTCCTATGAAGAGCAGTGGCTCTTTGTAGTCTTGGGCCAAGGTCACTCCTGCTTTCTGAGATTCTAAGGACTGTGTCCTTCATAGAATCATAGAATCATAGAGTTGGAAGGGACCTCCAGGGTCATCTAGTCCAGCCCCCTGCACGATGCAGGAAATTCACAAATACCTCCCCCTCCACACCCGCACTGACTGCTGTTCTATGCCCAGAAGATCACAAAAAAAAAGCCCCCTCCAAGATTGCTTCCTGGCCCCAAAGCGACAACCAGCATTTCCCTGGGAGAAATTCCTGCATGGAGCAATGTCTTCCACCCAAGAACTCACCTCAACATTTCAATCATTATGGCTACACACCGGTGACTTCCGCACTGTCCTTTTTGTCACTCGGTTGTCCCTATTGCTTCAGGGCCATCCCCCCCCCATGCGTTTTGCTCTCTCTAGTGGATGGGGGGGGCAAAGCAATAGAGACCAATAAGTGACGAAAATGACACTGCAGAAGTGGCCTCGGTCTGTCTGTTGAAACTTGGAGGGGGCAAGAAGGAAAGGCCCAGGGGATGCGTCTTCAGGCTCCAGGAACAGAACACTTGAGTGCTTATGTCTGTTAATGGCTCTGGCCAAAGTAAGACAACAGTTCACCATCTCACACCCCGCTAGAATGACACATTCAAAGAGTCAGAGACTTCTGAAGCCAAGTGGCTCTATAGTAAACCATTCCTCTTGAAGCAGGAAGGGTTGAGTGGCATGGGGGGAGGACTGACTGTCCAAAGGGGGGATTATAGATTCTCTGGATACAGAGAAGAAGCTCTCTTCTTTCTTTTATGGCTTCTGAATAGGGAGACACAAGCCATGCAGGACTTTTCCCTAGGGACTCCATCTTGTCCACATGGCAAGGGACAATTAGGAGACGTCCCAGCGCTGAGAACTAAGGTAATACTGAAATTTAGACTGCTGAAACTTCAAGTAACACTAATATCATGAGCCAGCCAGCTACCTCTTCATCTAAAGAAATGGAAGAGTCGGGCCCTGCACCGGTGGAATGCCCGCCTGAAAAGCTGGCAGAGCCAGCAAAAGAAGTATCAGGTAACAAAGGGTTAACCCTAACCCTAGGATTCCATTGAAGTTTTTGAGCTGTGCCTATGTTATTTTGGAAATTGGGTTCCGTCTTACCAGCTGCTGTTGAAGATCATTGAAACGTTTGATTTATACCTGGGAGAGGCGTTCGGCTGTTATTCTTTCTACAGTGGGAGTCTTCTATTACAGTTACTTTCTGTTTGGAGGTCTATGGACACTACTTATGTATGGACTTACAGAAGAGCCTACTGTTGGTCTTGAATATGTTTCTTGTTTAAACTATGTTTAATGGTTATGAGTAAATTGTTGGATTTATGTTTATATACTCTATTGGGTTGTGACCACTAACCCTTCTTTGTATTTCAATGAATATAATATATAGTTTTGAACATAGTTGTGAATTGTAGATGGTCTTCCCTTGGTGGATATTGTTTGTGACCATATTTATACACTAAGGGTCCCCTTTGTCTTTGGCCTTTTAAAATACATCATAGGGGTGGGTGTAGGTTGGCCAAGTTGAAAAACCAGTCAGTTGCCTAAACCCCCAAAGTGTGGTGTTCCTGCATCTCCATTGAGGGAACAGTGCTGGGCCAAGTGGATTAGAATTGTTTTATAAGACCAGCTCAGAGGGTCGCTTCTATAAGGGATTGGGGACCAGCAAGGACTTGCATGGGGTGCCTCATTTCCCCTTCCCCATTATTATTCTTTCCCTTCCCTGAAAGCCCCCACAGCTCCCCCTATTTCCTGCTTCCTTCCTTCCCACCAGCCAGCCTACCTTTATCATCTCCTCCCTTCCTCAACTTTCCCTTCTCCTCTCTCCTGGCCGGGTATAGTACTACACACTTCTGGTCACTGGGCTGGGCCAAGCTCGGCTGCCCAGTGGGGAACTTGAAAGGACACTTCACTTTCCCCTGTATCCCCCCCCTCACATTATGTCTTCTTTCCCTCCCCCTGGAAGGGCCCGTATCCTCACCTTTCCCTGCTCCCTTTTCACATTCCCACCCACGCACCAATCCACATTTTACCTGCCGCTCCGTCTTCAGCTATAGTTTTTTATTTCCTTATATCATTTATTCCCTACCTTTCTCCACAATAAGCACATTATTCTCCTCTCCTTCAATTCTATGCTCACGATTACCCTGGGAGGTAGGTTAGGGTGAAAGTGTGTGACTGGCCCAGGGTCACCCAGTGAGCCTCTTTGTCAGAGTGAAGATTCAAACATGACTCTTCAGGATCCTAGTCTGAAACTCTAACCCCTACACTGGCCTTCTATGGTAACAGCTGTTCGACAGTAGAAAACAACCGTCGTTGGGTGAGCCAACCATGTTTGGTGGTAGCTGAAATATACTGGGTTCGAGACGTGTATAGTGATCAGCTCATAGTTTATTAGTGATTTCAGCTTAACTCTAAGACGACTCTAGCAGGGCCGGAGCCCTGCTTATATGCATGCAAAACACACACATACACACACACACACAGTCCCCGTGACAGGCTATTTCCAAATCATTACTACTTGATTGGTTTATTCCAGAGTCCTGGTTGGCTATTGTTCTTGTGCTCCAAGCTCAGCCAGTCTCTGGGGTGATTCAATCAGGATGATTCAATCCCAATACATAACAGTAGCAAGATGGTTACTGCTAGGCAAGGCCCCAATAAGTCCTCCCTCAAAAGCCCAAAGCAGGCCTGGAAAGGACCTCCGCCCCACCGCCACCTTTTACTAACAGCAAACAAGGCTAGAGGTCTGGCGATGCGGTTGTAGTGCTGTGGTCTAGCACCGAGGGCCTTTGTTTCTTATAGCTACTGGCATTGTTTCCTACCACAGGGGAAGGGTGATGTGCTTTCTTTAGATATCATACCTTTCTGCAAACCTGGGGCTTTTCTCATGTCTGTGGAAAGATTTGTCCTGTCTGTCCCTGGCCCCAGTTTCTGGATTTAAGTATCCACAGATAGGGCCATGTTGAGAATTGGGTGTGTTGATGATCGGATTGTAGTCTATTGCGGCATTTATTGTATGCATTTCAGTGCGTTTTCTGCCTTCATAACCCACTTTCAGCATTCTGTTACGTGATGCCTGAGACAGGTTTTTGGTTTGTTGTGCTTGTGCTGTTTTCCAGTTCTGTACTCCTCATCCTTCCACATTGATCATTGGATGCCTTTGCAGGTTTCCTTTCTTGATGTCTCTGCCGTCAGCCTCGTGCATTAACTCTACACTTGGATTGGGTGATGGGTGATTTTTTTTTTGTTTTGTTTTTGTAAAATAAATACAATATAATCACGCCGCACAGACATGACGAGGTTAGTGAGTCTGAATCAGGGTTCTTGCGCTGTGACTGGCATGTCTGTAATAAGGTTTCCGCTATCATCTGCCTGTCAGGTTTATGTAAAACCCGACAAGATAACTGCTGCCAGCTCTCCTTTTGTCTGACAGAAATCTGTGACCTATTTAGAAACAAGCCTGAGCACAAAAGCTCGATGCACCGAGGAGAAGGGGATCAGCACCGGTGCTCACCTTGCGGTAGAAGTGACATTATTTTGACAACGGTGCTTTCATGCTGAGCGGGCCTTTGGTGTGCGAAGTGTGGATTATGCAGATGGAAATGTGGCAGGATGGCAGGGAAATGTCAGCAGTGCCTCTGCTCCCACGTCGGGGATAATGGAACCGGTAGCGGAGGGGGCAGGAGGGTCTTGGCGCAGGTGACCGCGGGTCGCTCTTTCCCTCCCTGGCAGTGATCTGTTTACTCCGCAGGCCATCTGTTCCATCAGGAGAAAGCACACCCCTGCTCCCTCCCACGTAAGGTGCCAAACTGGCACTCCTGCTTCCTGACTACTGCTTCTCTGCAGAAGGGGAAAGGATGGCGATGGCTAAGTTTGGTGCCGTGGTTAAGTGTGCGGACTCTAATCTGGGAGAACCGGGTTTGATTCCACTCACAGCTGCTGGATGACCTTGGGCAAGCCATAGTGCTGTCAGAGCTGTCCTGGAAAGGGCAGTCATAGAATCAGAGAATGTTAAGAGTTGGAAGGGACCTTGCAGGTCACCTAGTCCAACCCCCTGCACTCTGCAGGAGCATAGCCGAAAGAGAGCCCTGCAACATACCTGGAGGATGGTTGTCCAGCCTCCGCTTGAAAACCTCCAGCGAAGGAGCCTCCACCACCTCCCGAGGCAGTCTAACATTCTATGATTCTATGATGTGGAAAGACCCCCTTAACCTGAGACCCAGGAGCCTCTGCCTAGTCAGAATATGGACAATATGGACCTTGACCCAGACGACTCAGTAGAAAACAGTACATAAGTTTGTTTTTGAAATTCATTTTGCAAACATCTAATCCAAGGTGATTCGATTAGGGTTTCCAACCTCCAGGTGGCACCTGGAGGCCTCCTGCTTTCACAACGGATCTCCAGACGACCAAGATCAGCTCCCCTGGACAAAATGGCTGCTTTGGAGGGTAGATTCTATGTCATTATACCCCATTGAAGTCCCTCCGCTTCCCAAACCCCGCCCTTCTCAGGCTCCGCCCCCAGAATCTCCAGGTACTTCCCAACCCAGTGCTGGCAGCCATCCATCCAATGGGCAAGAGTCAGGTGGGCCAAAGGGAGCAGGTTTTTACGGGCAGGTGCTTCATTCTCGTGGCCCTTTCTTACACGCCCAGGAGTCAGGAAGCAAATTTTCTCCAGGCCAGTTTGGTCAGCAGGGTATAATGCCATAGAATCCACTGCCCAAAGCAGCCATTGTCTCCAGGAGTCACCTGGAGATCAGTTGTAATAGCTAGGAAATTTTCTGTAGGGGAAATGATGTGCTGTGGCTGGGGAACACGGTGATTTCTGGGAGATCTCCAGGCCCCACCGGGAGACTGGCAACCCCGGTGACCATTTAAGGGAAGATTGGGATATGTATTTTACCTCAGGACACATTCAATGACTCCCAACAGCAACAACAAACTGTTTAGAATGTTAGAGGCAAAGGCCAATCAGGCCGCATATGCAAATGACCTCTGTGTTCCGACTGGCTATGAGGGGGGGAGAGGAACAGCAAACAGTTTAGAATGTTGGAGGCGGGACTGAGGCAACGCAGCCAGTGGATGGGGACAGCTTCTGAGTGAACACATCATGGAGCCAACTGATTTAGGAGCGTGTGGAATGTTCCGAAAGTGCCACCCCACTTCACAATCATACCTAAGGAGAGATTATTCAAATAAAGAATTGACTTTGCCGCCCAAGATGTGGTGTTGTTGGTGACTTTGTCGAATGGGAATTAGACAAATTCAGGGAAGGTAGTTCTACTAGCTGGAGTAGGTCAATATTTCAAGCCATTGAGTCTGGCCATGGAATGCTGGGAACCCAGCAGAAGGGTGTCAGCTATGCTGCCATGGGGATTGGGTTGTTCTTTCAGTGTCTGTGTAAATTGCTTTCGCATTCCTTTCTCTCTGCTTTGTGCTGAAATGCTTATCTCTAAAGAAGTACAGGTGGTGGTGTGTGTTGTCTGCCTTCCAGGCCAGCCGTGGGAGCCGAACAATTCCCAGCTTCGCATAGTAACGCTTGCTGGCTCTAGCCCGCGCGCGGGAGGGTGCCTCATTGGCCAGCGCAGTGCGGGGGTGCATACGAATGCCCTATATCTCATTAGGTTCAAGAGGCAACTGCTGTTCTTAACAGTGACTGTGTTAATGCATCTATGGCTCTTCAATAAAAGTATTATATTTCTACGTATGAAGTGTGTACTCCGTTGTTGGCTGTGGGTTCTGACAAAGGGGTGGGAATGTCCTTCTCCGTGCTCCATTTGAAGACTTGCTGGAAGCGTCTGTCTGGCCACTCTGCAAAGCAGGGTCCTGAGCTACACGGACGGCAGACGCCCATTTCTACCTAACCTTCTTCCAAGGAGCTCACAGTTGCTTTAATGGTTCTTTCCCCCCTCCCATTTCCTCAACATCCCTGTATGAGTGGTTAGGTTGAGAATATTCAATGTTGTGTCCATGTGAGGCACCCTGTGAAGAAACGCTCCCACAGCGACCCAAAGTCCTCCCGCCATAAAGGGTGTTGCTTTCTGTATTCCACAACAATCCCCACAATTACGATGCCAGATCATTTGGCCAATCCAGCTGTGGGGAGAACAGTTGTGGTAAGGCTCAGTTGAAGAATAAAATTTGAGTGGAAATGTTCTGGCACAGGCAGTGAACGGTTATCAGGGCCGGCGGCAGCCCCTACCACAGGGCTGTTTAGAAATCTGCAGCCAGGCACAACATGTGCATTTCCAGGAGTACATCTCCAAAAGAACATTTGTACAGTTCAGAAATTAAAGTCAGATGGTGTTAGCTGGTATGCAAAGGGCCTACAAAGTAATAGACAAAGTTAGCTGATATACAAAGTGGACTTGTGAAAAGTACTGAGACTTACTAGTGAATTCAGCTCTCACACTTTATTAAGTGAAGAACAAGACAAAAGTTGCTGGCTCGTAGGCCGGCTTATATGTGCACTCAAACCCACACCCAAAACACCCCCCCACACACCAGTGATAGGTTATTTACAGTAGCCGAGAGTTCCATGGACTCTCGCCCGGGAGCCTAGCCCTTGGGTTGGTGCGGGCTAGGATCCGCTTGGCCCATTGTCTCTAGGAGCGAAACTTGGATGGTTCGCATGACCGCGTGTAGACCGAGCCTCGCACGCGGTTGGAGATGAGTACATTACAACTTGATTCTCACCACCAGGGAAGAACTGGTTGACGACATGTAAGTAGTGAGTCCCCTGGGTAGTAGTGACCATGCAATTTTGGAATTTACAGTCTGGGGGAAGGGAAAAGCTGTGCATAATCAGACATATAGGGTGGACTTCAGGAAAGCAAATTTTAGCAAACTTAAAGTTACTAGTTGCTGTAGATTTTCCGGGCTGTGTGGCCGTAGTCTTGGCAATGTAGAACCTGACGTTTCGCCAGTAACTGTGACTGGCATCGTCAGAGGTATAGCACAGAAAGATGGAGCACTCTCTGTGTCAAGGTGAGAAGAAAATGGTAGGCAGGTAATTTATATCTACTCCGGAAGGTGCGGTAGATAACTTAAAGTTATGTTGGGTAGAATCCCACAGTCAGAAATACCTAAGGAGAAGGGAATTCAAGAGGGGTGGGAGTTTCTTAAAAGCGAAATATTGAAGGCTCTCCTTCTTTGGAGGTTTTCAAACAGAGGCTGGATGGCCATCTGACAGCGATGCTGATTCTGTGAACTTAGACAGATCCTGAGAGGGAGGGCAGGAAGGGTTGCCTCAGTGCTTAGTTCTCGTGGCCCTTTCTGACACGCCCAGGGAAATGCTGACTGCCACTTTGGGGTCAGGAAACCATTTTCACCAAGGCCAGTTTGGCCAGGGATCCTGGAGGGGATTTTTTTTTTTTTTTGCCATCTTCTGGGCGTGGAGCAGGGGTCACTGGGGGTGGGGATTAGCTGTGAAATTCCTGCCTTGTGCAGGGGGTCAGACTAGATGACTCTTGAGGTCTCTTCCAGCTCTGATTCTGTGATTCTATGATTCTACGAAAGTGTCTGATTCCCTTGTGTCTAGGGAAGGGAATGTGTGCATGTGCGTGTATGTGTGTTGTGCCATCAAGGCACTCGTGACGACTATCAGTGAATGATCTCTGAAAAAGTCCTGTCCTTCACAGCCTTGATCAAGTCATATAAACCAAGGGGCCTTTGTGGCTTCCTTCACTGAGTCCGTCCATCTCCGGCTGGGTCTTCCTCTTTTCCTGCTGCCTTCCGTTTCCCTGGCGTCCCTGTCTTTCCCAATGACTCTTGTCTTATTTATTTATTTTATATTTCGCATTTATATCCTGCCCATCCCGTAAACGGGCTCAGGGCGGCTCACCGCATTTCAATGAATGCAATAATATTTAAAACACATCAAAACAGATAAAAACAGTAGTTATGCTTGCCATAGGGAGAATCCGGCCCATCGATGGAACTAAGTATGGCTGGTTATCAGTGGGTGGGAGACCACGACGTCCGGGGGGGGGGCACGTGTGGACGCCCGCTGCCTCAGCCAAAGGCCTGGTGGATGAGCTCCGTCTTTCAGGCCCTGTGGAATTGAAGGAGACCCTGCAGGGCCCTAATCTCAATAGGGAGCGCGTTCCACCAGGTGGGGGCCAGGGCAGAGAAAGCCCCGGCCCTGGTCAAGGCTAAGCAGTCTTCCTATAATGCGACCTAATGTCCGATCCTCCACGCATTCAGCCAAACACACGTTGTAGCAAGTGGTGTTTATTAAAGCAATGAAGAAACAGGAACACAGGGATTGTCTGGAATGGGCAGGAAACGCAGGGCACAAGATGATAAACAGATTCATACAACGCCATGACCAATTATCGTTGTTCCCGCTTTCACGGGTGTTCCCAAAGCTCACGCCCAAAAGCCTGAGAATTCAAACGGCTCTAAAAGATAAACAATTGCTAGCTTCTCATGATCTAGCTAATTATAAAATACGTGAAGACACAACTCCGACTCTCCACCTGCTTGGCCTTGTAGATAAGCATGTTTCAAAGCAGTAGTAGCGTATACAGAAAGGAATGCAGATTGCAGGCTGCTGGTAGCATACATGCGCAGTGGGGTTTGAGAAGAACCAGGGAGGGCAGAGATGGGGTGTACAAAGGTTACGCAGAGTTCTTTGGCAGCTTGCTGACACCTAAGTATTGATAGCATCAGCTTAGTCATTTTAGCTTCTCGAGAGAATTCAGGCTTGATTTGGTCTAAGACCCATTCTTTTGTCTTTTTGACAGTCCATAGCCCAGGCTGTTCTGGAATTCACACCCTGATCAACCCCCTCGTCCAAAGACCCTCCCCCCAGAGACTCCAGTGTCCCTCTCTGCTGAATGTTTGGCAAGGTCTTAGGGATTAAGGAAACCATTTATTTATTTATTTATTTATTTTGGGATTTATATCCCGCCCTTTTGAGAACTTGAGAACCCCTTTCCGGACAGACCTTCTAAAGTTGCCAGTGCTGAGATGAGGGTCAGACCATTTCCAAAATGAGAACAAAACTGCCTGAAACATTTCTTCCTGGGCTCTTCTTCTTATTGTCGCTATTCTTCTTCTTCTGCTGCTGCTACTTTAAAATGTCTCTCATCCCCGGTGAAATTTTCTGGCATTTCTGACGCCTCTTGTGTGAATCTTGAATGTAATAGTCTTCTGCCCTTAGAGTTCTGAGGACTTCCCCCCCCCCCTGTTGTGTAAGCCCATTGACTTCAGTGAGTGTAGAATAGTATAACTATCCTTAGGATGTCACTGTAAATGTCATGGAAGTACAAAGCAAAAAGCATTTCCCACAAGGGAAATGCTCTGGCGCATTGTAGCATGAATGACAGTCACATACTACTGTGCAGCTCTCAGTTTTTCCCCTTTTGAAAAAGCCCTGCTTTTTATGGGGAGGACTTGCAGAGGGATTGCTGGGTGACATGTGGAGGCCCTGCCTGGATATCTTCGTTGTTCCTTTCCCTGTGGGAGCCAAAGAGACACAGCTGGGAAGACTGACGCTGTGCCAAAGCTGAGAGCCTTCAGCGCTGGAAATTGAGTGTATAGGCGTGGCTTCAATATAAGTCCAGTCTTGAGAGAGGATTACCAAAAAGTTTGAGGAACCGGTACATCTTTGACTGTTTTATTTGAATTGTGGACTATAAATATATCTACAAACAAGAATCTTGTGTTGATATTTTGTTTGGAAGCAGAAGGAGTGTTTACCTTTAAGAACGGCCTGGCAGAGAAATGGCTTTTTTCCTCCAGTGTTAAGTGAATGACTGCCACTGGTTTTCACTGGAAGTCCTTGCATATTCACTTGCAAACTCAGAGCAGGCAGAAAGGAGGTGGGCAGGGGATGAACCATCAAGCCATAAGCCCAAAGTACTTTGCAGATACTAATGGCTCTGTCCAAAGGAGGACAATAGGTTTACCATCTCACATCCCGATGGTATGTCATACTCAAGGGACAGAGGAGTGGGCAGCCAAAGGGCTAGATAGTAATTTCTCCCTCTTGGAGCAGAAATATCAGAACAATTGGAGAGGGAGGGAGATCATAAATTCTCTGAACATAATGAATAAAGTCTCTCTTATTTTTTGGCCATTGGCCAGGGTAGGTCACGCCATGAAGGACTAAACCTTCACTTAGGGACTCCCTCTTCCATGTGGTGAGGGACAATGGGGAGCAGTCCCAACTTGGAGAACTCAGGTAAGGATAGAGGTTTTGCCTGCTGCAACTTCAAGTAATACAAGCTTGTCCTAGTTAAACACCATTTAGGATAATAATTGAATGTAGAATGAGAGGATTTCAACTTTTCACCTTTTCTTTGTATCCTTGCCCAGTCTGAAGCTTGAACAAACCATGTGTATTCTTTTTATTTTTGTTCAGCCATTCTATCTTCTTGATTTGTGATTCTGTGTCAATTTCCCATACTCTCAGACTGCAGGAATTACTACTGGAGACTGCAGAGGGTTTGCGACAGGGCAAGACACATTGTCGTGCGGACGGCTCTTGATGCCATGTCTATCTGAGTCAAGTACACAATCTTTAATGCAGCATAATAAAGCAACCACCAGATCAAATGGAAAATCATGACCTTTGAATTCTAAAACACACAAAAAAGATCTGGCGCCAAAAAGGTTCTATTTTAGAATAACCTCAAGGAACATGAAATCAATGTGCCTGACTCAAGTGATATCTTCAGCATAAATCCTGGTGTCCGGTATCCTGGTATTACTTTATTTACTGCTTTATGCTTACAATGAAATGCAACCCAGTGGAACCTGCAAAACTGGTAAAGCGCACAGGGAAGGCTTTTGCTGCTTGCCAACCATCTAGGAGACACTGCATTTCTTCACAGTTAGCCTTAAGACTTGGGAACAGGCCTTCCTCCAGTTATTTCAACATGCAACATTTACCTTTTTTCCCCCTTTAGTCAGAGGAGGAAGTCTGTTCCTGGCACCTGAGCTCACCTTCTTCCAAATGTTAATGATTCTAGCAGGAAAGACAACAGTCCCGTCAAGCCTTCCCTCCCTACCCCAGACAAGGAACAGAGTTTGGAGGACTTTTGGCTAGAACAACCCCAGAGACAATCTGCAGGAATGGGCTGGAGAAAACTGCCGCTAATAAACGTATGCCATGGCACATTTGCATTGTTTCCCCTTTACACTTGTTTCCTGCTTTTTAAAAAATACTATTGGCCACCAGTGAGCCAGTTTGGTGTAGGGGTTAAATGCGCAGACTCTAATCTGGGTGAACCGGGTTTGATTCCCCACTCCTCCACTTGCACCTGCTGGATGACCTTGGGCAAGCCATAGCTCTGACAAGAGCCATCCTTGAAAAAGAGGAGTTTCTGTCAGAGCTCTCTCAGCCCCACCTACCTCACAGGGTGCCTGTTGTGGGGAGGGGAAAGGAAAGGAGTTTTTAAGCCGCTCTGAGACTCCCTTGGGTATTGAAGGACGGGGGATAAATTCGATCTCTTCTTCTTCTTCTTCTTCTTCTTCTTCTTCAGTGAAAGAGACAAATGGAAGAAACAGGCTGAAGCTGGAAGAAGAAGAAGAAGAACACTGAGAGGACAGACTGAGAGAGCATCCCAGGCATGACCAGAAAGACAATACTAATGGATGGGTGCATGGGAGCTCTGCACATGTTCAGGTGCACATGTTAGAAGGATGCACTCTGCCGCTAATAAGCATCCCAAGCTAAGCTCCGAGAGCCCTGGCTCGGACTAAGCCCTGAGACGCTCTGATTCAATTGGCCACCCACAGCAAGCTGTTGCCAGTCACTGGGGCCAATATACTTTACCCTCTAGCGGAGACCCCTGCTGACAGTGCAGTGAGAACCAGTGTTGGATGGTGGTTAGCAGGACGGTCTTGACCAGGGCTCACATTCTCCCTCTGCCTTGGGGTTCAATGGGTGATGCTCGGCCAGTCACTTGCATCCGAACTAACCTCACAGAGTTGTTATTGTGTACAAAATGGATGTGGGGGGGGGAACTGATGTGCCCCCTGTGAAGTGCTGCTTGGCCTTCCCTTGGCCTCTGCCGCTCTCTTGCTCTCCTTCCTGCCCCCTGCCCGAGGGCAAGGCCACCCAAGGAACAGAGAGCCCTGCTCGTTTGTCGTGGGGCCAGGCGGAGCAGAAACGCCCCAGGCCAACACTGAAGGACATCGCCAGAGGCCGGTCTGGAGGATCAGATCGGGGCCTTTTCATGTCCTTAGCTGCTTGTCATCATTCCAGGAGATGATTATGCCTGCTGAAGTTTTGAGATGTAAATCTGCTTCCCAGCTGGCTGCTGATGACTTAAAGGTCACAAGGACAAGAGAGAAAGAGGGGGAGTGAAATAACATTTCAGTGTGCAGCCAAGAGAGAGCTGGGGCACCCGTGCATTTGCGGTAGAGCCTTCTGGGCCTCCCTGGTGGTAGAAATGGAAAGAGAGGAGCGTGGCCAGGTTCTCAGCAGACTCTGGGCGAGGCTGCTCAAAAGGGACTGAGAAGTAGTTTGTGCCCCATCTTCACACCCCCTTCTTCATCCTAGGCTCTGTAGCCAGGGAGGGGCCATGTCTCAGTGGCAGAGCATCTGCACTGCATACCTAAGACCCCTTCATGTATTCATGTAGGGACGCTGCCTAATTCATCCCTGCAGATTCAACTTGGATAACATTGGCCCCTGCCACACGGCAGGGGAAAAGCCCTTTAAAGTGCGGCTTTTAAAAGCCGCGCCAACGTTGACGCGCCGGGGCGCAACCCCGGGGACCCCCGGGCGGAGCCGCCTTTTCTCCCCGGCGCGATCAAACGCCGGAGAGAAAAGACGGCTCTAACCGGGAGCCGGCCGATCTGCGCATGTCGGAGCATGCGCAGTTCGGCTCCGGCCCAGGCTTGAGCCGGCGCAAAGACGCGCCGGCGATCAGACGCCCGGGAAGAGGCGCCTCATCCATTTGAACCACCGAGGTAGGTGGTTCAGTTTGAGGCGGTTCTTCCCGGGTTTGGGCCAGTTTGGAGGCGGAAGCAGAACGCTTCCCAGATGTTGTGGTGTGATCGCGCTGCTTTGATCCGCCTCCAAACTGTCCCGTTCCCGGGCCAAATCGCCTTGTGTGAACGGGGCCATTAAAAGGTAAAGGTTCCCTTGCTGGAAAGCCAGTCAAATCCGACTCTAGGGTTGCGGTGCTCATCTCCATTTCCGAGACAAAAACTCATTGATTCTTCTCTACACAGAGACTTCCTTCCTTCATTTCAAGGATGATCTCAGTCTGTATCCTCAGTTGGAGGTCCTGTGGAGTGGACAAAGGCTGTCATGGCACGAAGAGGCCATTCTTGGCAAAATGGTCTTGGGATGTGGGGGGGGGGAGGAGACTTTTATCTGCTGCTGGACTGGCTCAGGCTTTGGTGGTTCAGGGAGGTTCTTTGTAAGCCAAGAGACAAAACTGAGGCTGCCAAATGTCTTTGATACTCAGATGAACTTTGACAAGAACCGGAGGCATCAGTGTAGCTGCATGCTGTTCAGGGTTTGGGGAGCAACCAGTTCTGTTTCCTAACCTGGAACCCACTGGCTGAGCATGCTTTTCTTATGATGCTGACGATTCAGAATGATTGCCTCTTGGGTTGTAAACTGAGAGGAGTTCAGGGTTACAGTAAGGGAAGGGGTTCTGTTTGATATGTTGGGCTGAGGGGAAAGCATTTTGCCATCTGCTTGGAATGGTCCATCCTCCAAATAATGTGTTGTCACCAGCAAATGCCACAGAATCTACTCCCTTTCTCAGAGTCATTCTCCAAAAGCAATCTGAGGACTGGGTGAGTTGATTGTATACTAGAGGGTGTGGCGAAATGACATTCCATTTTGGGGCTACAAAACCACTCTTCATTTGAGAAAGTTTCTCTGTTGGCACAAGGACAGGAAGCCATTGAGACGTTTATCAAGCATCCACTCCCATTGATGGTTCCTGAGGTATCCAGTACTTAAGACTTGGATATGCAAATACTTCTAGCTAGTTTGGTGTAGTGGTTAAGTGCGCGGACTCTAATCTGGGAGAACCAGGTTTGATTCCCCATTCCTCCACTTGCACCTGCTGCAACCTTGGGCAAGCCATAGTTCTATCAGAGCTGTTCTTGAAAATGAGCCGTTTCTGTCAGAGCTCTCTCAGCCTCACCTGCTCACAGGGTGTCTGTTGTGGGGAGGGGAAGGGAAAGGAGTTTGTCAGCCGCTCCCAGACTCTGAGTGAAGGGTGGGGTATAAATCCAATCTCCTCCTCCTCCTCCTCTTCTTCTTAGCAAAGCACCGAAGGGGTTGCCCCTTTCCTTTGGCTCACTGGCATGCAGACAGATACCCACAAGGGGAAGGGGAGGCCCTCCCACCTTTTGGCCAGCTCTTCCCTGCGCCACGGAGAAATACTTTTAAGAGCATCACCGTGATCTCATGGTTGCTGGTTCCATTCAGGCACTCCTAACAATGGCTGTGTGACATGTCCATCCCCTCAATTAGGCCGGGACCTTAATGGCAGGACTAATTTAGTCTATTGTCAACAGAATAAATCTTCTCACTCAACTGTAACAAGCATTTCCCCCGATCTTAACAAGCCTTTGTTAAAGGAGAGAACGTTTAAAGACTTGACAAATGGGGGAAATAACACTTTCTGGCAATGAAGGGGCCCATTCCGGCATCACGGATGGAGAGCGGTTTAATGCACAGAGTAGCCCTTCTGTTTGCATTATGCCTACCGACCTTCACTTGCTTGGCGGCTTTATTGTTTCAGGTGTGCCCACTCCTCCTTCATACCGGCTCAGCTAGGAGGATTTCTAAATTTAATCCCTTTCATTCAATCCCCCCCCCAATCCTGGATGCTCCTCCTTGGGAGGAAGAATTCCATCTTGATGTGATTGCACAAATTATCGCCTTAAGGTTCTTTTGATGCATCGTTCCACCAACATGCAGAAGAGCACGTGCAAAATAACCTGGATGCAATCGTAACTCTCTCTCTCTCTCTCTCTTTCCCCCCCCCCCCCCCCCTGTTTAGGAGTGTCTCTCAATGCACATATGCAAATTTTCTCCCACCTGCCCTTGCAGCAGCATTGCTGTCCCTGTTAGAAGAAGAAGAAGAAGGATTTATACCCCACCCTTCACTTGGAGTCTCAGAGCAGCTGACAAACTCCTTTCCCTTCCCCTCCCTACAACAGACACCATGAGAGGTAGGTGGGGCTGAGAGAGCTCTTTCAAGGACTGTCCTTGAGAGAACAGCTGTGCCAGAACTATGGTTTGCCCAAGGTCATCCAGCAGCTGCAAGTGGAGGTGTGGGGAATCAATCCCGGTTCTCCCAGATTAGAGTCCGTGCTCTTAACCACTACACCAAACTGGCTCTCAGGTAAGGACTGTGCTGGCTTCAGCAGCCGCCTATCAACACACAAACTCCAAGGGTGCCTCTTGTGGCACCCTCCGGTGAGCTGCTTTGCTGAGCCATTGGTGGATCGTGGATGCAGGACATCACACTGTATTGGGCGAGTACTTGAAGAATCACCCAACAAACAGGCTCAAAGTGCTCACAAAGAGCAAGCTGAACGAGGGACAACTGGCTCCCTGATTATGACTGGTGAGAAGATGGTGAGCTGAACCCACAGGTGTTCAAGTATCCCTAATTTTAAGGAGGACATTGATTGTCAATCCTGGTTGTCTTCCTCTGGAGCAGACCTGCTCTGTCTTCTTCCAGAAGGCTGGGCCAAAACTCATGGGTCGAAATGACAAGACAGTATGCTGAAGCTAGGATATCAGGAGAAACTCGTAGCAGGAGATGTTCAACAGCAAAGCAGAAGAACATCAGAAGAGCCCTGCTGGGTCAGAGCACTGAGGGTCCGTCCAGTCCAGCATCCTGCCTCACACAGGGGCCACCCAGTTCCTCTGGAGGTCTGACAACAGGGCATAAAGAAGAAGAAGAGAAGCAATTGGATTTATACCACACCCTTCACTCGGAGTCTCAGAGCGGCTTACAATCTCCTTTCCCTTCCCCTCCCCACAACAGACACCCTGTGAGGTATGTGGGACTGAGAGAGCTCTTTCCAGAATTGTACTTGAGAGAACAGCTCTGACAGAACTATGGCTTGCCCAAGGTCATCCAGCAGCTGCATGTTGTGGAGGAGTGGGGAATCCAACCTGGTTCTCCCAGATTAGAGTCCGCTGAGGCCTTCCTCTGATAAGAGAATAAAAAGAGCCCTGCTGGATCAGAGCAGGGGTCCATCTAGTCCAGCATCTTGTGCTCACACAATGGCCAACCAGCTCCTCTGGAGAGCCAAAAACAGGTTGCACCAGGCGGTGGTGGACTCTCTTTCACTGAAAGTCTTTACAGAGTGGATGGAAGGCCATCTGTTGGGGGTGATAACTAGATTCAAGGTCAATAGCGGACTTAGGTTTTGGGGGTATGAGCTTTAGACAGAGTGCTCCCTTCATCAGGTACGAAGGGGCTTATGAAAGGGATGGCCCTGGGGATGATGTAGCTGCTTATTCCTGCACTGAACAGGGATTCAGGCAATGTTCACATGCTCAGGAGCAATATACTCCACATGTTCCAGAGCTAATGTTCAATAAAAGTTCAGATGCTCAGCTCCTGCAAGGAGATCCCTGGCTGAAATTAAGATCTAGGAGCTCTGGGTTCAAATCTTTCTCATTTGTATGGCAACCAGTGGCCTTTGAGGATGGCAGCAGTGTTCCCTCTAAGCTGAGTCAGTGTGAGCTAGCTCACAGTTTTCTAGCCAAGAGACCTTAGCAGGGGTCATTTCGTAGAAAAAGAGGTGCAGGAGCTCATCAGCATAACTCATTAGCATAACTTATTTGCATATGCCACACCCCCTGATGTCACCGGAAGTGTGTCAGAAGGCAACACCCACCGCTCAGGCTCCACTGGACTCTTTTGGATTGCTAGCTATTGCGGGGGGGGGGGGACGACATGCAGATATGCCCTCGCAGAGGAGGGGGAGCTTGTACCTGAATAAAACCTGGTCTTAAAGGTGTCACTGGACTGTTTTGGGGGTTCATTCAACAAGCCCCGCCCCCTGCTCCTAGAAGCCCTCAGTCAGAGCAAGAAGCAGCCAGATAAGTTGCAGAGCCCCCCTGGCCCAAAACCCACTGAAGCCGCGGATCTCGTCGTCTGCTGGGTCGTCTCCTCTCTCCGACATCACCCTTCCAAGCCCCTCGCTCTTTATTGTAGCCCCCAGTCCCCTCCCAGGGGCCGCGCAGCTGGCAAAGAGCACTCCCGGGCTGTCTTGCCTCCCCGTCATTGTGTCTGTGTCTTTGTTGGTCTCCTTCGTCGGCGGGGGCCCCATCTAGGGCTGGCATGGGGCTTCCCATTGTGAGTGGGGTTACCCTGGGGGGTTCCAGAGGGGGTGGCCTGGCCCCAGGACTGGGGAACTGGGACAACAGGTTTGATTCCCCACTCCTCCACTTGCACCTGGCTGGATGGCCTTGGGCAAGCCATAGTTCTGATAAGAGCTCTCCTTGAAAAAGAGCAGTTTCTGTCAGAGCTCTCTCAGCCCCGCCTACCTCACAGGGTGTCTGTCGTGGGGAGGGGGAGGGAAAGGAGTCTGTAGGCCGCTCTGAGACTCTGAGTGAAGGGTGGGGTATAAATCCAATCTCTTCTTCTTCTTTTCTTCATCCTCCAGCCCTGAGATGCTGAGCAGTCACCTCCCAGGCAAACTCCCGGGTGTCTTTGGGAAACCTGCGTGTCTTCTGGGCAGTCTGCTGATCAGCCCCAAAGTTAGTTCAATTAACTTTGATTTAATGGGTGAAACTGGCTGCAACTGAAGAGGGAGGAGAGCACCACTGCCAACAGCACGGGCAGCCCTCGCACCGCAGATGAACCCTCGGGTCTTGTGGGCATGCCGGGGCGCTCTCTCTCCGCCTCCCTGGGCAACTGGCCACCAGCGAGCACCCTGCTGAGCTTCCCCGCCTCCCTCCCTCCCTCCCTCCCTCTTGGGGTGGACTGACATGGACAGACAGGAGGCAGCTCCCCAGACGGCTACCTCCCCTGGGATGCCTCGCCCCCGCCGGGTCTGCTGCTGCTGCTGACTTTGCCGGCACTTTTGTGGAGGGAATGTTAGATGCAGAATCACCCTAGGTCTTATTTCCAAGCAATGTCCCCTATGGTCAGGCCGCACCGCATGTGTTTGAGGTGGGCTTGTTGAGGGGGGGCTTCCGCACCTTCCTAAACCAGGAGAGGGGCAGCCAGTCGTGCCTTTCACTCTGCCGCTTTTTAAATCGCCAAGTCCCAAAGCACATGCGTCACTTAAGGTGCTGGGAGGAGGGAAGCAGCTGAGTTGATCCGGACCTCGAGAAGCCGGGAGGGAAGCAGCCGGAAGGGGAAAGTGGCCCAGCCCGGGAGGGAGGAGGCCCAGAAGAAATGCGAGGAGGCTGGGGCCCATGGGCCCCACGTTAGCTACGGGCCGGCTGCTGATGCTTCAACACCCGCCGTCGACTGGGCTCCTGTGTCCTGTGCACAGGCTCTCCATCATTCGACAAGCTCTTCGGGTGTGTCTGTGTTGGCAAGATTAT
The DNA here is from genome assembly GCF_001447785.1 of Gekko japonicus. Lineage (NCBI taxonomy): Eukaryota > Metazoa > Chordata > Lepidosauria > Squamata > Gekkonidae > Gekko > Gekko japonicus. The sequence goes on along the minus strand of NW_015165260.1, from coordinate 608,562 downwards.
GACTGCTTTCGCTCATGATTAGACTTCCTCACCGCCGGTGCTGCCCTCTGCCTGCCCCTGCTGCCACCTGCAATTTCAAAGGGCACGTCGGGAGATGGGGGAGGAAAAAAGAATATGCTCGTGAACTGCGCTGGTGCCTCCGTCACTGCTGGTGCCTGCTTCTCAACAGCCTTTTAGCAATTCCATTGGCCCTGCCCTCAATGATCCCTCCTGCCTGACCAGTGAGGGGGAGGGAGGGGATTGTCATGGCTTTGAAATGTGGTTCTGTCCTGTGCATTTTAAGCTCTTAGCTGCCTTGGTGGCCCTTGGAAGGGCAGAAAGGCAAGATATGAATCAGTGCATCTCGCCTTTTCTCTTCTGGGGGCCAGGTCATGGTTCTCCCGGTTGACCTTTGGAGGCTTTTCTGGGGGAAGTTCTTAAATACTGGGTTCTGGACACATTGCAGTGATCAGCTCTAGTTTATTTATTGATTTCAGGAGCATACAACAAGGGCACCCAGCAGGGTTTGAGCCCTGCTTATAAAGCATGCAAACACCCCACCCCACACCCACCCACTCCCAAGGATAGGCTATATACATCCCACTGCTTATCTAAAGGCCAATTCCAGTATCCTGGTCAGCTATTGTTCTTGGGGAGCAAGCTCATCCAGTTCAAGGTCCAAATTCCTGGATGGCTCAGGCTCAATACATAACAAGTCACAGTTCCCCGTATCTGAGGGACCACCTCTTCCCATATACACCCCAAAGAGCATTACGCTGTATGGACCAATACCTCTTGGTTGTCCCTGCCCCAAAGGACATCCATCTTGCCTCAAGCAGGGCCAGGGCTTTTTCCGCCCTGGCCCCTGCCTGGTGGGACACGCTCCCAGTCGAGACTAGGGCCCTGCGGGATCTTCTTCAATTCCACAGGGCCTGCAAGACGGAGCTGTTCTGCCAGGACTTTGGCTGGGGCAGCGGGTGTCCCTATATGGCCTCCCGGAGGTGGTTGTCACCTATCCATCTGTTAACCCAAATAAAATGCTAAAGTAGCAGGAACTCCTTTGCCTATTAGGCGACACACCCCTAATGTAGCCAGTCCTCCAAGAGCTTAAGGTAGCCCCTGTAAGAAGAGCTCTGTAAGCTCTTGGAGGATTGGCTACATTAGGGGTGTGTGGCCTAATATGCAAAGGAGTTCCTGCTACAGAAAGAGCCCTGGAAACTTTTAATGTTTAGTATTGTTTGTGATCCTAACTTGTTTAATTTTAATTGTATTTATTGTACTGTTTTTATGATGTTACCCACCCTGAGCCTAATAATAATAATAATGACGACGACAACAACAACAACAACAACAACAATAATGGCACTGACTTTGCAGCTTGCCAGTTGGATCTTGGATCAGTGGAAGACCAAGCTTGGCCATTAGCTTTTCACCTGGACTTGAAGAGAAGCTTCTGCCTTTGTTTCTATTCTATCACATTGAGAGCCAGTTTGGTGTGTAGTGGTTAAGAGCGCAGACTCTAATCTGGGAGAAGTGGGTTTGATTCCCCACTCCTCCACATGCAGCTGCTGGCATGACTTTGGGTCAGAGCTGTTCTCTCAAGGGCAGTTCTCAAGTGAGCTCTCTCAGCCCCACCTACCTCCCAGGGTGTCTGTTGTGGGGAGGGGAAGGGAAAGGAGATTGTAAGATGCTCTGAGACTCCTTCAGGTAGTAATGGGTGGGGAATAAATCCAATTTCTTCTCCTCTTCTTATGCAATGGAGATCCAATCTTGACTCCAGACTCCATAAGGCAGGGCTGCTCCCACCTTTCTGCAGTCTATGGACTCTCAGGCCATGTGACTCTCCCTTCGGTCACCAGGCAGCTCTCGCTAGGCTTGTAGAGGATTTTCCGTGTGCATTTGGGGGTGGTATTGTGCCTCCTTCTACTCTTGAGCATGCCTGAACACACACGTGTAGCTGCCTTCTACTGAATCGGGCCCTCGGTCCATCGAGGTCAGTCTTGTCTACTCGGACTGGCCGTGGCTCTTCCGGGGTCTCAGGCAGAAGAGGTCTTTCCCATCACCTTTTGCCCGATCCTACAAATGGAGACAGTGGGGATTGAAACTCTGACCTTTTCCATGCCAAGAGACACTTCCTTGGAGCCACAGCGCCCTTTCCATCTTATTTTTGGCAACTGACCTTTCCTAAATATTGGAGGTATTTTCTCTTGGCTGGGTTAATGCTTTCCCCTTCACTGTTTTGTTGAGTAGATTCTGAGGAGTGGCCTATTTGGACTTTTTGCTAGTTGCTACCAATTTTGTATTGAAGGAGGAGGAGGAGATTGGATTTATACCCCACCCTTCACTCAGAGTCTCAGAGTGGCTTACAAACTCCTTTCCCTCCCCCTCCCCACAACAGACACCCTGGGAGGTAGGTGGGGCTGAGAGAGCTCTGGCAGAAACTGCTCTTTTTCAAGGACAGCTCTTATCAGAACTACGGCTTGCCCAAAGTCATCCAGCAGCTGCGAGTGGAGTGGGGGAATCAAATTGGACATACAAAAAAATATATTGGCTACCGTGGCTGCTACGTGAGAGTGGGAATAGAAGGTGTCATTAGCATGACCTGTGTTTTCCAAGACCATTGGATCATTGTACTGTGATTTAAAGTGACATAAAATATTTGCTGAAGACATCCTGCCTCTGTGCCATATTTCGTTGGCAATTTTGTTCTCACCGTACTCCAACGGATGCCTGTTTGTTGACAGCCTAGAGACATTCTGTTTCTTCCCATATCCACGTTGCACTGTCTCAGAGCAAAGAGGACCTGGGTTTGGTCTGAGGTGGACAGGGGTCCTCTGCGAGCCCCCCCCCCCCGGAAAGCTTCTGCAGGTTTCTTCCCAGGAAACAGCAGGACCCAAATGCAGAATAATTGTGTTGTGGCGCTGCAAGAGGAAAAAAATATGTTTCTTCCAATCTGTAAATGAATGTCTAGCAAGCAAAACCTCTTGGAATCTGAATCAACACCCATCAAATCTGTGAATTCACATCCCCCCTCAAAATAGTCCGCGCGGCCCCCCCCAATTCCACTCAAAAGATGGGATGCTGCAGAGAAATGAAGATGATGGGTTTTGGTCCGGGAGTTCTCTCTTCAATCTCACCGCAGCCGGTGACCCTTGGTAGCCATTTATTAGATGTCAGAGAGAGCTATTTCCACAAGCAGCGCACATTTTTAACACATGGAAGCAAAAAAAAGAAACACTTCATATCTGAAGGTTTAAATTTAAATCAGTCAGAGATGTACGAGTTTTTCCGCTTTGTGTTACAGATACTGAAAAATACTTCTGAGGAGGCCGTTCAAATCTTTCTTAAACCATTTTCACGGTGATAAAACAATTCACAACTGTAACAAATATATTTATCCCTGGCAGAGATTAAACGGTTTCCTTGCATTTCTATGGAGAATCCTGGCTTCTTCTTCTTCTTCTTCTGGCTCTGGCTGTAGAGACCTGGGGTTTCAAGCAGGAAACTCTCTGGTGGGCAGCAGGAAGGTGAAGGACTTTCTGGCAGAGCATAAGAACATCAGAGAAGCCAGTGTTGGATCAGGCCAAAGGCCCATGCAGTCCAACACTCTGGGTCACACAGTGGCCAGAAATACCAGGTGCCATCAGGAGGTCCACCAGTGGGGCCAGGACACTAGGAGCCCTCCCACTGTTGACCCCCCCAAGCACCAAGAAGACAGAGCATCATTTGCCCCAGAGCCCCTATCTATACCTTGTGGCTAATAGCCACTGATGGACCTCTGCTCCATATGCTTATCCAATTCCCTCTTGAAGCCGTCCATGCTTGTAGCCGCCGCCACCTCCTGAGGCAGTGAATTCCAAGTGTTAATCACTCTTTGGTTAAAGGAGGGCTTCCTTTTATCCGTTCTAACCCGACCGCTCAGCAAATTCATGGAGTGCCCACGAGTTCTCGTATTGTGAGAAAGGGAGAAAAGAGTACCTCTTTCTCCACCTGCTCTTTCCCATGCATAATCTTATAAACCTCAATCATGTCACCCTTCAGTCGTCGTTTCTCCAAGCTAAAGAGCCCTAAGCGCTTTAACCTTTCCTCATAGGGCAAGTGTTCCAACCCTTTTATCATTCGAGTTGCCCTTTAGGAGAACATTAGGAGAAGGCCTCAGCCTCTCTGCCCTGCTGTTGGCTGTCCAGAGGAACTGGCTGGCCACTGTGTGAGACAGGATGCTGGACTAGATGGACCCTCACTGGTCTGATCCAGCAGGGCACTTCTTATGTTCATATGAAGGCCTCAGTCTCTCTGCCCTGTTGTTGGCTGTCCAGAGGAATTGGTTGGCCACTGTGTGAGACAGGATGCTGGACTAGATTGACCCTCACTGGTCTGATCCAGCAGGGTTTTTCTAATGTTCTTATGAAGGCCTTGGCCTCTATGCCCTGTTGTTGGCCTTCCAGAGGAACTGGCTGGCCACTGTGAGACAAGATGCTGGACTAGATGGACCCCCACTGGTCTGATCCAGCTGGGCTCTTGTAATGTTCTTATCTGAAGCAATTGAATCTCAAAACAAAATACCAGGTTAGCTGCTGAAGGTTTTCCGAGTTGTGTGGCCGTTGTCTTGGCATTGTAGAACCATGTTGTCTTTAAGACCAGCCACAGTTGAATCACATTACAGGAAAAATGTTATTGAGCTTTGAGAGGTATGTAAATGCTTATAGTAATTGCCTTAATATTGATCAGTAAGACTTTACTTTGATCTGTTTGTGATTCATCAGAAATCTAAGTTTAAATTGAATTTTGAATATATTGATTTTAATATTATTATTATTTTTTAAAAAAATCCTATGACCCACAGTGACCCTATCACTACCCCTAACCAGAAATGGGAAAGTAATTAATCCATCAGAATGAATTAGTTACCAAGCAGCCATGCATTTCTGAGAAGAGCCTTGATTATTTAACCCAGCCACAAAATGTCTCTTTTATTTGATAAAACAGCACATGGATTGAGTGATAAAGTGGTAATACATTAGTAACTGGGCTGTGATTCCTGTTAACTAAAACTGAGAATAGAAATCTTAGACAGCTGATAAACACCCAGCCGTGGAGCTCCACTCTTCATGCATTACAGAACCGAACTCATGGTCTCTGTGGGTGAAGAGGTTCAAATTAAATCAAATCAGATCATTATTTCAGTCTTAGATCAGCCCAGAATCCCATACAATCTCACAAAATAATATTTTTTTAAAAATGTGCTACAATAAATTACTAGTTAAATACAGTATAACGGATGGTTAAAAAACTACACACAGAGAGAGATCCAGGTGGTCAGCCATCTTGGTCTGAAGCAGTAGAACAAATTTAGAGTCCAGCGACACCTTTAGACCAACAAAGTTTTATTCAAGGTAGGAGCTGCCATAGAATCATAGAATGTGAGAGTTGGAAGGGACCTTGCAGGTCATCTAGTCCACCCCCCTGCATTCTGCAGGAGCACAGCCGAAAGAGAGCCCTACAGCATTCCCGAAAGAGGGTCGTCCAGCCTCTCCTTGAAAACGTCCATCGAAGGAACATCCGCCACTTCCCGAGGCAGTCCATTCCACTGCTCAACCGCTCTCACAGTTGGGAAGTCTCCCCTGATATTTAGCCGGTAACGGCTCCCTTGTAATTCCTACCCATTAGATCTAGTCTTGCAATCCGGAGCAAGAGAGAATAGATCTGCTCCATCTCCTACATGACAGCCCTTCAGATACTTGAAGACTGCAATCATGTCTCCTCTAAGCCTTCTCTTTCCCAGGCTAAACATATCCAACTCTTTCAGCTTTTCCTCCTAAGACTTGGATTCCAACCCTCTCACCATCCTGGTTGCCCTCTTCTGGACACGCTCGAGCTTGTCAACATCTGTCCTAAAATGTGGTGCCCAAAACTGGACACAGGACTCCAGGTGGGGCCTGACCATAGCAGAATAGAATGGAACTACCACCTCCCGTGATCTGGACACAGTGCTTCTGTTAATGCATCCTAGGATTGCATTCGCTTTCTTCGCAGCCACATCGCACTGCAGGCTCATGTTTAGCTTGTGATCAACCAGAACACCCAGATCCCTTCCACAGGTGCTGCTGTCAAGCCAAGTCCCTCCCATTCTATATCTGTGCATTTTATTTTTTGTACCTAAGTGTAGGACTTCACTCTTCTCTCTATTGAAATTCATTTTATTTGTCTCAGCCCACTGCTCCGGCCTATTGAGATCATTTTGAATCCTGACTCTGTCTTCTTCAGAATTAGCAATCCCACCCAGCTTCGTGTCATCTGCAAATTTGATAAGCATCCCCTCTGTGTCTTCCTCCATGTCACTTTAGTGTTGTGTGCACTGAAGTGTGCATGCACACAAAAGCTCATACCTTGAATAAAACTTTGTTGGTCTTAAAGGTGCCACTGGACTCTAAATATAGACCCACATATATATAAAAGTAGCACATTATGTGAATGATTTTTGGATATATTTTTTTAGATTATTAAGAACATTAAAATAGTATAATTCATCAATACCTAAAAAGTTCTGCTGAATTTTACATACAGCTGTGCCGAATTTAACACTGAGTGCTGTAACCTGTGTGTTTTCTCCTATAAGTAGCATTCTGACATATACCAGATTAGAGCGACAGGGATTTCTGCTAAGCAAAGGAAAGATGTACTTTCAACGTATCTTGTGATAGAAAGGGCAGTCGAGAGGAAGGTGTTCTGTTGTTTCTATTGCCCCTGCGCCACATGGTCAAAATCTATCCGCCAGAGGGATCTTTTTATATCAAACCTGGCGGAGAGGTTTCTGTGCTTATGAAACAAGTCACATGTCATTAACACATCGCTGTTCCCAGGAAGTCAGGACCTGTTTAGTAATCGCCCTGTCTAATTCAAATCCTTATTATGAATCATCTCAGCCTTCCAGTTCTTCAGGCAAACCTCACGGCATGTCGCCTCCATTTCAGCCCAGTTGCTTCAGTACACACCAGAGAGCCTCTCGTACACACCCACAAATTCGCCTCGCTGGCAATGATCAGATGTATTACAAATTGAGCATTACTTTCCTGAGAAGTTCTTCTCTGGTGCAGCATGTAAAATGAGATTTGACACGTGCACCGACCACTCAACTTTGTAGGCAGATATGCAAATCCATGTTTAAGAAGGCGGAACCTCACGGAAGCGGTGAAGGCGACATACCTGCCAGCTGCATCCCCATGAAAATGCCGTCACCTAAAACCAGCATTCAAGGAAGGCTATTTGGCTCAAACACCATTAATAGAAAGACTCCCAGGGTGCCTTCCTTTTGCTCTCAGACAACTGTGTGACTCCCCTGGCACTACAGAGGAATTCGGCTGGACATTTGTTGTCTTTTGTATTTGAGTGAGTGAACCCTGAACATAAGGACATAAGAAACGCCAATGTTGGACCAGGCCAAAGGCCCATCCAGTCCAACACTCCGTGTCACACAGTGGCTGAAAACACCAGGTGCCCTCAGGAGGTCCAGCAAGCAGTGGGGCCAGGACACCAGAAGCTCTCCCCCTGTTGACCCCTCCCCCAAGCACCAAGAAGACAGAGCATCACTGAGTGGACACTGAGTGGACACCATTGCAGACCACTTCTTTCCAGAAATCATGATGTAATACTAAGTTTCCCTTACTCGAAAGCCAGTCGAATCCGACTCTAGGGATGCGGTGCTCATCTCCGTTTCCAAGCCAAAGAGCCAGCGCTGTCCGAAGATGTTTCCATGGTCATGTGGCCGGCATGCCAATGGCCCATCCAGCCCAACACTCTGTGTTACACAGTGTCCATCAGGAGGTCTACTAGTGGGGCCAGAACTCCAGAAGCCCCCCCACTGTGCCCCCACCAAGGACCCAGAATACAGAGCCTCCCTGCCCTAGGCAGTGTTCCATCCATACCTTGTGGTTAGTAGCCACTAATTGACCTCTGCATCATATGTTTATCCAATCCCCTCATAAGAAAACAATAGAAGCCAGTGTTGGATCAGGCCAATGGCCCATCCAGCCCAACACTCTGTGTTACACAGTGGCCAAAACCCAGGGGCCATCAGGAGGTCCAGCAGTGGGGCCAGAACTCCAGAAGACCTCCCACTGTTGCCCACCCCCCAAGTATTAAGAACACAGAGCATCACTGCCACAGACATAAGAAAACAATAGAAGCCAGTGTTGGATCAGGCCAATGGCCCATCCAGTCCAACACTCTGGGTCACACAGTGGCCAAAAGCACCAGGTGCTCCAGCTTACTCACAATTAAGGACTCTCCTTTTTTTAAGACTGTAAATTAAAGACTTCACCTCTGGGCTGCCTTATGTTGTATGGGGCAAGCAAGGGAGGCTGTTTAGTATTCCGAAAGTGACGGAACTGTTGGGAAAGGGTGGACCTCCCCCCCACCCTTCAAGTTCCCGGAGAAACGCCGTGCCAATTCTGGATCCCGCTGTGGAGAATGTGCCCTGTGTGCCTCAGAAGATCTTGGCACCAGCCAAGGCAGCCTTTCCCTCTCCAATGGGGAAGGCAGAGAAAGAACCGAGTCCTAATTACATCCCGCTGTGTGCTGATCAGAACGGAAATTGGAAAGTGCTTTGGCACAGGTTGAATGCGGGAGGCGCTTTGCAGCCAAGTTTCCATTCAGCGGCAAGGCCAAAGGTGAGAGGCGGTTCCCATTAGCTAATTGTTTCTCTTTGGTGATGCATTATGATTCTCCAGTATTCCGTTCTCTTTTGAACATGGAGCCTTTCTGAGGAGGGGGGGGGGGGGGGGTTAGAGGCCACACCGAGTACCGGAGGGGCTCTCTCTCGGGCTCAGGGCTTTTAAATGTGAGGAATAAACTTAGCTGCCAGTTGGGGTGCCACTGGAGCCGCAGTGCGGCCCTGCTCTGTTCCTCCAGAACACTGTGCGCATGCATGCACCTCTGCACTCTCCACAGGGCACAAGCTGGCATGGACTGGCACATAGGCAGGTGCCCTGAGCAGCAGGATGGGACTGAGGTCCATTGAGCCGGATCCAAGAAGGCCCTCCTTCCTGCTCTGCTGTTGCCTGGGGCAGCGGGCCAATAAACAGATGTGAACAGAAGAGAGAAGAGAGTGGATCTATACCCCATGGCCCTTCACTACCCAAAAGTGTCTCAGAGCAGCTTACAGACGCCTTTCCCTTCCCCTCCCCACAACAGACACCCTCTGTGAGGCGGGTGGGGCTGAGAGAGCTCTCGACAGAAATGGCTCTTTTTCAAGGACAGCTCTGACAGAACTTGTGACTGACTCAAGGTCACCCAGCAGCTGCAAGTGGAGGAGGAGTGGGGGAATCAAACCCGGCTCTCCCAGATTAGAGTCCGCGCAGAAGAAGAAGAAGAAGAAGAGGAGGAGGAGGAAGAGGAGGAGGAGGAGGAGGAGGAGGAGGAGAAGGAGAAGGAGAAGGAGGAGATTGGATTTATACCCTACCCTTCACTCGAAGTCTCAGAGCGGCTTACAAACTCCTTCCCCTTCCCCTCCCCACAACAGACACCCTGTGAGGTAGGTGGGGCTGAGAGAACTCGAGAACAGCTCTGAAAGAACTTGTGACTGACCCAAGGTCACACCAGCAGCTGCATGTGAAGGAGTGGGGAATCAAACCCAGTTCTCCCAGATTAGAGTCCGTGCTCTTAACCACTACACCAAACTGATGGAACAGGGTCTGCAGGCCAGAGCAGCCACATTCTCCCACAGACACCAGAGTCAAATATCCCTGGCACCAGCCATCTAGGCTCAGAAATCTGAACCAGGGCCCCTGAAGATGACTGGTCATAGTTGGCATTCATCTGTCCCCTTCTGTCACAGCATTCCCAGCAGCAGGTGAAGACTCCTTTCACTGTTAAGAACATAAGAACATAAGAGAAGCCAATGTTGGATCAGGCCAAAGGCCCATCCAGTCCAACACTCTGTATCACACAGTGGCCAAAAATACCAGGTGCCCTCAGGAAGTCCAGCAGCGGGGCCAGGACACTAGAAGCCCTCCCACTGTTCCCCCTCCCCCAAGCACCAAGAATACAGAGCATCACTTGCCCCTGCCTGAGAGTTCCCATCTATCCCTTGTGGCTAATAGCCACCGATGGACCTCTGCTCCATATGCTTATCTAATTCCCTTTTGAAGCCGTCCATGCTTGTAGCCGCCACCACTTCCTGTGGCAGTGAATTCCAAGTGTTAATCACTCTTTGGGTGAAGAAGGACTTCCTTTTATCCGTTGTAACCCGACCGCTCAGCAATTTCATGGAGTGCCCACAAGGAGTTCTTGTCTTGTGAGAAAGGGAGAAAAGGACTGCTGTCTGGCATTCTCTCCTTCCTGTCTTATGTTTCAATTGGCTGTATTTTGTTCTATGTATTTCTATCTCTGATTTTTAGCTGGTTTTATAATGCATTTTTATTTGTTTGCCACCCTGATGGCCCTGATTTGGGCAGAAAGATGGTATATAAATGTTGTGAATAAATATTATAAATAAATCAATAAATACATGTAATTAGGATAAGCAACACAGTACTAAGGAAGAAATAGTCTGAAGCACAAGAAAAGTAACAGACATCAGTAAAGTACATTAGAATATGCTAACAAGAAACAATTAAAATTTCTAAAAAGTGGGCCCTGTTGAGCTTTTAGGAATTATACGGAGTAAGGAAATCAAAGTCTCTGTTTAAGCCAGAATCAGTGTTTAGGTTCCTGATGAGTTCCAAGTCAGGACTTACACACTGCATCTTCCCTTTGAAGTTTTGCTTCAAAGAACAGAGACTTTAGATCTGTAACCATATGGCCGGGAAGATCTGACTAGCTGGAGTCCAAATGCTCAACAAGATGGACCCTTATTCTGTTCTTACAAGGGGCTTCTTTTGTTTTTGTGTCTATCAATCAGAGGATCGGAAAGGGGGTTTGTCGAGAAAGCATTGTGGTCAGACAATGGCATCTTGGCAAAATGTCATTTGTCCAGCTTGCACATAGAAGAATTCTTCCCCATGCGTACCCATCCACCTGCCTTCCATAGAAGTGCTTCCACCAGGTAAAGGTAAAGGTGAGCAGCATCTGGTTGGCCTTTGGTTGCACCTGCTTCCTCCCCATCCCTCAATCACGTCCGCTGTGCCTAGAAAGACTCCATTAACAAAGGCAGCATTCTGCCGGCTTATTGTACCATGAAGTGTCTCTGATTAGCAGGTAATTTGATGGAGTGAGGCATTTTAATGGGACCAGTGCAGAGATGTTCATGCAAACATGATATAGAAATAGAATTTCATGATCATCTCGCTCCCGGCACAGGTATTTTCACTGTTCCGTCTGGAGCTGGAACACCCATTTGACTTAAGTGCTACAAAGTAATTGAATTAGAAAAGGGGATTAGAGCTCTTTCAAGCGCGATCGCAGACAGAGGGTTTTTGTATTACAATCTGTTGTGTTCCATAAACGGTTGCAAGAGCATTAATGCACAAAAATGGTTGCCTGGTGTGGGGGGGGGCGATTGAGAAATATGAATTCTCTGCTGATCTGTTTGTATTTACTCTTCCCACCAGAACCTCCCAAGGAGGAGGACAGGATTGTTACACTGATTTGTCTAAGATTCCAAGTGAAAGGCAGGGTATGAATCCAATCTCCTCCTCCTCCTCCACCACCACCACCACCACCACCACCACC
>NW_015165260.1:557407-596840 GCF_001447785.1 Gekko japonicus | reverse complement strand
CTTCTTCTTCTTCTTCTTCTTCTTCTTCTTCTTCTTCTTCTTCTTCTTCTTCTTCTTCTTCTTCTTCTTCTTCTTCTTCTTCTTCTTCTTCTTCTCGTTATTTCCCAAAAGATCCACCCAAAGTGTATTTTGGGGAAAGTGTACATGGGAAGGTGTAGATTTGTGATGCCACCTCCAGTGCTATACCCTCCCCCCCAATACTCTTTTTACTGGATTTTTTGGTTGGTTCAGTGGCAGTAAATATAATGAAGAAGAAGAGAGAAGAGATTGGACTTATACCCGGCCCTTCACTCAGAGTCAGAGCAGCTTACAAACTCCTTTCCCTTCCCCTCCCCACAACAGAAACCCTGTGAGGTAGGTGGGGCTGAGAGAGCTCTGACAGAAACTGCTCTTTTTCAAGGACAGCCCTTGTCAGGACTATGGCTTGCCCAAGGTCATCCAGCCAGGTGCAAGTGGAGGAGTGGGGAATCAAACCCAGTTCTCCCAGATTAGAGTCCGCACACTTAACCACGACACCAGACTGGCTGTAGTGTCCAAACACAATAACGTTATTTCTACTACCAGTAAAAAAGAAAACAAAAGAAAAGCATTCCTGGAGGGGAGGGGTGAACATTGGGGCTGGAAGAGGACGGGTCTTGGTGTTTGCCATGGCAGTGAAAGCAAAGCAGGGAATTTCCTTTGTGCAGAACCAGCCTAAGTTGATAATAAGGTGAGCAAAAAAGCCAGAGAGAGGCTTTGAGGAGCTGACAGCTAAAAACGTTAATGGATTGCTTAAGGAAATTTGGGAGATGGCAGAGAAGCAGAATATGTGTCTCTTCACTGTGAAAAGACACCGGAGCCCATAACCACCCTGGAATCACCGTTTTAGGGGAAAGTTCCTGAAGCTCTGAGTCAGGTAAAGCTGACATGGAATTGTAGGGCTACTGGGGAAATGGAAAACTGATGATGACGGGGTTCCGCTGACCCTGACTGACTTGGGCAAGAGCCCGGGGATTGTCCTGGGTCCAGCACTGCTGCTGGAGAAGCAAGTTAATGTAGTAGCAAAAATTGCTTCCTTCTAACTTCTAACACCATGAGAAATGCTGGCCTGGATGAATCACAAGCCAGAATTAAGATGGCTGGGGAAAAGATCAACAACCTCAGATATGCAGACAATACCACTCTAATGGCAGAAAGTGAAGAGGACCTAAAGAGCCTCTTGCTCAGAGTGAAAGAGGAGAGCACAAAGGTTGGCTTGAAACTCAATATCAAGAAAACAAAGATCATGGCATCTGGCCCCATCACTCCTTGGCAAACAGAAGGGGAAGTCAGGGAAGTAGTGACAGACTTCACGTTCCTGGGATCCCAGATCACCGCAGACTGTAACAGCAGCCATGGAATTAAAAGACACCTGCTCCTTGGGAGGAAAGCGATGGCAAACCTAGACAGCCTAATAAAAAGTAGAGACATCACCCTGCCAGGCCCATAGCCGGACTTTTTTTAGTCGGGAGGGAATTAAAATTCCTTAGGGGACACTGGCTAATCTAAATAAAGGTAATTTACTTTGGCCCCTTGTGCTGGACAGCTGTGCAGGAACACCCGGCTCCTTCCCTGCAATTGCTGCGACTCAGGGGCCCTGGGCTGAATGGGAAGTCATGAGGCCTTGCCAGTAAGTCAGTAGTCATGTACGGCTGCAAGAGTTGGACCATAAGGAAGGCTCAGCACCAAAGAATATGTGCTTTCAAATTATGGTGCTGGAGAAGACGCTTGAGAGTCCCCTGGGCTGCAAGGAGATTGAATCCGTCAATCCTCAAAGAAATCAACCCTGACTGTTCCCTGGAAGGCCAGAGACTGAAGCTGAAGCTCAAATACTTTGGCCGCCCAATGAGAAGGGAGCACTCCCTGGAGAAGAAGACCCTGATGCTGAGAAAGACTGAAGGTCAAAGAAGAAGATTCTTTTGAATTATGGTGCTGGAGAAGACTCTTGAGAGTCCCGTGGACTGCAAGGAGATCAAATCAGTCAATCCTCAAAGAAATCAACCCTGTCTGTTCCCTGGAAGGCCAGAGACTGAAGCTGAAGCTCAAATACTTTGGCCGCCCAATGAGAAGGGAGCACTCCCTGGAGAAGAAGACCCTGATGCTGAGAAAGACTGAAGGTCAAAGAAGAAGATTCTTTTGAATTATGGTGCTGGAGAAGACTCTTGAGAGTCCCGTGGACTGCAAGGAGATCAAATCAGTCAATCCTCAAAGAAATCAACCCTGTCTGTTCCCTGGAAGGCCAGAGACTGAAGCTGAAGCTCAAATACTTTGCCCGCCCAATGAGAAGGGAGCACTCCCTGGAGAAGAAGACCCTGATGCTGGGAAAGACCGAAGGTCAAAGAAGACGGGGACGGCAAAGGATGAGATGGTTGAACAGTGTCTCTTTTGGTGCAGCTCTAAAAAGCCACACTTTGGCTGCGTCATTTCTCCCCGTGTGGCCAGGGCCGAAGTTGAGCAACCTCCAGAGTACAGCAGAAGACAGGAGGGCCTGGTGTGATGTGATCCATGGGGTTGCGAAGAGTTGGACGACTATGTGACTGAACAACAACAACAAAAACTTAGTTTCGCTGGGAGATGGCCTCTACCTTGACTTGGGCCCCGGTCACACGGAGCATTAGGCATGTTAGAGAGACGGAAGATAGGCGGCTTTTCCGGGCACGATCTCACCGCCACATCTGGGAAGTGTAGAGCTCCCGTGGCGCACCCAAGGCTTCCCGCCGAAGATGCGGGGTAAAAAACTAGTACCTCGGAGGTACTAGTTTCCGGAAACCGCGGGGCAAGGGCGGGCGTCTGATCGCATTTCTGGTGGTAGTTCCGGCGCCCGCCCATGTCCCCTCGCAAAAAGGGGTTTTTTCCCAAGTCTCCACGGATGCGCACAAGCACCCAACGGAGCATGCACACATTTCAGGTTTTTTTTAAAAAACACAACCCCATTTGCCGCGCCGCTCCGCTTCTTTGCCACGTCTGTGATCAGCACCTCCCCCCTAACCACGGGAGCTCGACGGGACCTCAACCTGATGCCTGATCGCACAGTCGTGCGTTAGTTTGCTCTGGGGCAAACAGCCACGCCTCCCCCCTGCATTTTCCTGCCCGTGTGGCCGAGGCCACGGATGATCTGGCCACGTGGATCCATGTTACTGTGACTTCAAAACTAGAGTATTATGCTCGCTGCTCAGAAGACAACAAAAAACTCTCCAGGATCTCCAGAAGAAGAAGAAGAAGAGGAGGAGGAGGAGGAGGAGGAGGAGGAGGAGGAAATTGGATTTATGTCCCGCCCTTCATTTGGAGTCTCAGAGTGGCTTACAAACTCCTTCCCTTCCCCTCCCCACAACAGACACCCTGCGAGGTAGGTTGGGCTGAGAGAGCTCTTTCAAGAACTGCCCTTTCAAGGACAGCTCTTGGCAACTATGGCTTGCCCAAGGCCGTCCAGCCAGGTGCAAGTGGAAGAGTGGGGAATCAAACCCGGCTCTCCTAGATTAGAGTCTGCGTACTTAACCGTCACACCAAACTGACTCCCTCGATTCCAGCTAGATCTCCTGGCCTTTCCTCTGCTTCTCTGTTTAGACAGCAATATACTGCTGGGCTTGGCTGGGCTCAGTTTTTTTTTTTTAACTGTTTCCGGCCCTTCCCCTCCCTTTCTCCAAGTATCCATAGAGATAGCACATCATGCGCCGGAGCTAATAGCATTGTAAACCCAGGAATATCAATACACATTTTTTTTTTAGCCTGAGGACAAGAGCTAGGCAGATTTTAGACTCCTAGGAAATACTCTGCACATTTCCACTCTGAGCCTCCATGCCATTCCCCCCCCCCCCCCCCCGCCACCCGCCCCTGAAGTCTAGGGCAAAACTCCTATTAACTTTTTTTTAATAGAAATATTTCGGCACAGCATATTTGCAAAAAAACATTATACATTCATTTGGTAGCATCTCTGAACCAAAGAGCGCTTTTGTGGTCACACCTGGGAAAACATTTATAATTGAATATAAACACCGCTTAAATGAAGACACAATTGTAATAAATATGTCCATTACAGAGCAGGTGTCAGATACTTGTTTTGCTTATTTCATTTAGAAGAAGAGAAGAGATTGGATTTAGACCCCGCCTTTCACTACCCAAGGGAGTCTCAGAGCGGCTTACAAACTCCTCTCCCTTCCCCTCCCCACAACAGACACCCTGTGAGGCAGGTGGGGCTGAGAGAGCTCTGACGGAAACAGCTCTTTTTCAAGGACAGCTGTGCCAGAACTACAGCTTGCCCAAGGTCATCCAGCCAGGTGCAAGTGGAGGAGTGGGGAATCAAACGCGGTTCTCCCAGATTAGAGTCCGCGCACTTAACCACTACACCAAACTGGCTTCATTCATACCCCCGTCTCTCTCCCCATCTCCCCTCCTCTGTTTTATCTTTACAACAACCCTGTGAGGTCGGTTTAGGCCAAAATCATAGTAAAAAAAATCTATTCTCTATACTGAGGGAGGGAAGACAGCATGGCATACAGGGTACAGACTGATCTCATCAGATTTCGGCAGCTAAGCTGGGTCAGTATTTGTATGAGCAACCTCCAAGAAAGACTCTGCAGAGGAAGGCAACAGCAAACCTCCTCTGCTTCTCACTTGCCTTGAAAGGCCCTTGCTGGGGTTGCCAGAAGTCAGCTCTAACTTGATTGGCCCTTTACACACACACCACACACACACAACCACATGCAACCTGGATCCATGCCCTTCCTGGCTCATTAAAGCGGGCCACGAGGGGTTTCGAGGTGCCTTAAGGGAGATTGTCAACAAGTCCCTCTTGGAGGGGCGGTTCCCTGAGGCACTCAAGGAAGTGGTGGTCGGCCCTCTCCTGAAAAAACTAACTCTGGACCCGGCTGAATTGGCTAACTATCGGCTGGTGTCCAATTTGCCCTATTTGGGCAAATTGATGGAGAGGGGGGTGGCGGCACAGTTACGGGGCTTTCTGGATGATGCTTCCATCCTTGACCCATTCCAGTCCAACTTCCGCTCGGGACATGGGACCGAGACAGTGCTGGTCGCCCTTACTGACAACCTCTGGAGGTATCTGGATAGAGGCGGTGTGGCGGCACTGTTGTTGCTAGATCTGTTGGCTGTGTTGGACATGGTCGACTACCAGTTGCTGACCCACCGCCTCGCCGACGTGGGAATTCAGGGGCTCGCCCTTCAATGGCTTGCCTCTTTTTTCCAAGGTCGGGGACAGAGGGCGGCGCTAGGGGAACAGCAGTCCCGGAGGGGGCGGTGCTTTCCCCGATGTTGTTTAACATCTGCATGCGCCCCCTTGCCCAGATTGCCCAGAGGTATGGCATGGGTGCCATGAACATGCAGATGACACCCAGCTCTATCTGATGTTGGGCGGCCAGTCGGACTCCGACCCAGAAGATCTGCACCGGACTTTGCAGGCCGTGGCTGGGTGGCTCAGGCTGAGCTGGCTGAATTTAAACCCGGCGAAGATGGAGGTCCTGTGCTTGATTCGGGTCTGTCTGGGGTTGGGGATCCCTCTTCCGACCTTCGATGGTCAGAGGTTAGGAGTTTGGGAGTGCTCCTGGATCCCTCCTTAACTATGGCGGCCCAGGTGGCAGCCACTGCCAAATTGGCCTTTTACAATCTTTAGCTGATTCGGCAGCTGGTTCCCTTTCTCGACCACGATGACCTGGCTACAGTGATCCACGCGATGGTCACCTCGAGGTTAGACTACTGTAACGCTCTCTACATGGGGCTGCCTTTGTTGCAAATCCGGAAGCTGCAGCTAGTGCAGAATGCTGCGGCCAGGCTGTTGATGGGCCTCCCTAGATGGGAGCATATCCGGCCTGTGCTGAAAGCACTGCACTGGCTGCCAATAGCATACCAGATTTGCTTCAAAGTGCTTGTATTTACCTTTAAAGCCCTATATGGCCAGGGTCCAACATACCTGAGGACCGCCTTTCCCCACATATTCCCCAAAGAGCACTTCGGTTCGGGACTCAACATCGTCTTGCGATCCCAGGCCCTAGGGAGGCCAGGCTTGCTGCAGCTAAGGCCAGATCCTTTTCAGTGTGGCTCCTACCTGGTGGAACGAGCTCCCGGAGGAGATCAGAGCCATGTGGGACCTCTCACAGTTCTGCAGGGCCTGCAAGACGGAGCTCTTCCGCCAGGCCTTTGATTAGGAGCCGCCACTACCATAATCACCACCACCAATGGTATTGGTAACAACGGGGTAAGGGGACAGCCCTATGAAGATTAAATCACGACATCACTGCGGATCAGTTCCACTGGATGGGGATGAGCAACATCTATGGGACATTATCCTCCGCTATTTAAGGGATGACATTGTTATGTAACATCTTGGGGATACCATCTTGCTTAACTGATAGATTGAAATTACCGAGCACTTTATATGTGATTGTTTTATCCTGTTTCTATGTGTCGGCCCATGGTGCCCTGTTGTGAGCCGCCCTGAGCCCACTTGTGGGGAGGGAGGGGTAGAAGTGCAATACAGAAGGCCCCTGGCATACAGAAGGTCCCAGATTCAATTCCTGGCATCTCCAGTTAAGTGGAACAGGCAGTAGGTGATGCAAAAGACATTTAACCTGAGATCCGAGACAGCTGCTGCCAGTCTGAGTGGACAAATCTGACCTTGATGAACCAATGTTCTCATTGAGTAGAAGGCAGCTTCCCGTCTTCCATGGGTGTGTGACCTACTTCAGTCAACAGGGAGCGGTGGCGCAGGCGGTAAGTGAAGCCTGCATTACATCTGGCCGAGCAGCTTTGGCTGTTCGAGCCCCACCGCGGCCAGAGTGAGCTCCTGGCCCTATGTCCCAGCTCTCGCCCACCCAGCGGCTCAAAAGCCCATTAAAGGGCAAATAGACAAATTGGGTACCTGCTCTTCGAGCGGGGGGGGGGCACCAGTCCCTTGTGGTGTAGCGGCGGCATGAGCGAGTGAGCAACGAGCGGCGGCGGCAGAGAAGTATGGCGGCAGCTGGCAAGGCTGGTGAGTGAGAGGAGGCTGGGCTGACAGACATGGAAGCGGGGCGACGCGACAGGCCGGAGCCTGATGGACAGAGACCGACAGTGAGCATGCGCGGACGTGCGCTCGGCCCAGACTTGAAGGTGTCGCAACAGCCAAGCATGAATGTAGATCCAGGTGGGGGCGGCCGTGTTGGACTGAAGCAACAGAACAAAGTTCGAGTCCAGCGGGGGCACCTTTAAGACCAACAAAGTCTTATTCAAGCTGTGAGCTTCCGTGTGCACTTCATCAGACAATACAATGAAACTACAGAACATAGTTATATATGTATAGGGGTGGCTTGTTAAATTAGTATGCAAATTAGTAAAGACATTTATTTATTTATTTTTTGGTTATAATATTTATTTGGTATTTGAAACAAACCACAAACAACAAAAACATGGATTCCTTAACAGTGATTACCTATTTGCTATGAACAGTAGCGCATACACCCAGCTTTTCAAGCCTGTCTATTAATCTAAACATTCGTCTCTAACCATCTGTAAAACTTTACCCAAATATTATCAAAAATACCATCTTCCTTCCCATGAAGCTTCTTCGTCAGGTTATCCAGTTCAGCTATTTCTGTAATTTTAACTATAAATTTCGTTCTAGACGGTATATCTTCTCGTTTCCAATATTTTGCGAACAGTATCCTGGCTGCCGTTAATAAATGAATAATCAGATGTGTGTCTGCCTTCTTGAAATTGTCAGGCATAATGTTTAACAAAAATATCTTTGGATCAAGTGTAATTGACACCTTAGATATCTGGACAATGATACCATGAATTTCTTTCCAAAATCTTTGCGTTGTCTTACAAGACCACCATGCATGAAAGTACGTTTATTAACAGATCAAAAGAATAACAAGCTCAGCTTCTGGTTATCTTTAAAAAAAAAAAAAACCAACAAACATTTTTTATTGTTTTTCTAAACCACAATGCTACAGGGTTGGGTAATGGGAACAATCTAAAACTAGAGTAACAAGGATCATTATTACAGAAGTTTAAAATTGTTGATACATCTCTTTTATCAAAATAATAAAGCGCTGAGAGCTATTATTATAAAAATATCAAATTAAAAGGCAAACAATCAGAAACATACTTGGCTGTAGTTGTGCATCTTAGTTTTAAAATTATACGTAGACAATAAACACTATAGTGTAAATATCATTGGTTTAGAGTTATGCGTTAAGAATAACTATTGAAAGTAAGCTGTTTTACATTTTCCTCTCCTCCTGTCAAAGTCCAAATTAGTTTTTAAATGCTTTAGGGGTAGTAACCCCTAGTTCTCCTTCAAATCAAAGGGTTTTGCCAGACTAATCGAGATGATATCAGTCTTTCCCATCCTTCTCTTCATCTTCTTCCACGTCTTTATTCCCCTCCACTTTCTCAGGGCCCTCTCCCTCTTTCTGTTGTTGCTTCAGCAACATTCGCTTTGTTTCTTTCTCGCTGAAATTTGAGTTCCTTTTCCAACATACCCAGCTTGTCACTGAAGTTGGTCGTCTGGTCCAGTAGAGGGCGAAAAGGTGCAGCAGTCAGTTTGGGGAAGTCTGTGGTTACTTCTGGTCTGGTGACCAGTGATGCTGTGCTGGCCGTTCCTGTTTTGAGTTTCGTTTTCAGCACCATTTTTTCTGCTCGTTGCATCATTGTTTACACAAGAGGAAAGTTTAAAAGTTCTCCGTAAGTCTGGTGATTTATTGCTTTCTTGCTCATCCGCTGCACACTCCGTCGTAATCCGCTTCCTTCAAGCCGCCTTTTCAGCCTCCCGCTTTAAATGCAGTCTTTTCGGGATCGGGCATTCCCCTCCCCCTTCCGCTTGTTTGGGGCTTTGGGACAGCTTTACTACTAGCGTTTTATCGATTGTTTGCTGGATCATAGCTTCACTCACATTTGTAATTGTGTTCATTATGTATGTAGAGAGGATCATTCCTTAGGATGCTTGTGTGCTCTGTCCGGTGTGCGCCTCTTGGTGCCATGCTGGCTCTGTGCTGTGGGGGCCTATTGGGGCAGAGAGGAGCCTCAATCCTTTGGCTTCTGCGTTGGGAGAGGCACCTCTCACGCCCCAGGCTACGGCCCCCCCTCCAGAGGGCCTGGGGAGGTCCAAGATCAACTCAGACCCCCCCCCATCGGCACGTTTACAGGGCACTCACATCAGAGCTGTGATGGAGCACACCCGCTCTGCGAGTCACCAAAACCGGAAGTCAGCTTCTGGTTATCATCTGTTCAGGTTCAACTGGGGGGACCATTTCATGAGCAGAAATGGTCACTGAGTTCTCCCCAGATTCTGTTTGTTTATGTGTGTAATTTGGTGTGAAGTTAAGTCTGTATCTTATTCCTCATCAGCTTTCTCTTTCTGCTGGAATGTTAGAATGAAAACTCTCTTCTAAAGACTGAGATGGTGAGATACTGTTTTCTGCATGCCTCCGGCCCCTTCCAAATTAGTTGGCAGTTCTGCAGTCGATCGACGTGTCTTACCTCTCCCTCTGCCTCTCGCTTACTGCGTGTCCTACTTGTTTAGCTGCCAGGCTAAAGTTAGCAATTTCCATGTCTATCCTGACATTGCCAAAGGGTTCAGTATGGGTAACAAAAACCAATTATCCTACTAAATGACAATCCCCCCTTTTGCTTAGCCCAAACAAGAGAAGAAGAAGAGAAGAAGAGATTGGATTTATACCCTGCCCTTCACTACCCAAAGGAGTCTCAGAGTGGCTCACAAACTCCTTTCCTTTCCCCTCCCCACAGCAGACACCCTGTGAGGTAGGTGGGACTGAGAGAGCTCTTGACAGAAACTGCTCTTTTTCAAGAACAGCTGTGCCAGAACTACGGCTTGCCCAAGGTCGTCCAGCAGGTGCAAGCGGAGGAGTGGGGAATCAAACCCAGTTCTACCAGATTAGAGTCCGCGCACTTAACCACTACACCAAACAAGAAATATCCAAGCAGGGAGTTTGCTGGAACTCCAAGGAGAGGAAGATGTCCAGTGCCGTGAGGGCCTCCCAACGAGTCCTTCTGTTTGACCTGAGTACTTGTAGTTGGACCATCAAGAAGACACACTCAGTTGACAAGAATGGAACTGATGGTACAAAGAAGGGGAATTGGGCTTTGGGGGGGGGGGGCAGCTGGATCAGTACTTTGTATTGGGCCCATATGATGACAGTGAGCCATTTGTTCACTTTCTGCAACATGTCCCAGGACGACGAGTAGTGGGGGTGGTCATCTAGAAACTGAAGAGGGATTAATGCCTGTGAGAGGTGTGCTTATATAACATCTGCATGGGGCTGAAGCAGGAGCCGAACCTTGACAGACAAGTGGATTTAAAATGTTGTTGTTGTTCAGTCGCACAGTCGAGTCCGACTCTTCGCGACCCCATGGACAATCTCCCGCCAGGCTCTCCTGTCTTCCGCCGTCCTCCGAAGTTGGCTCAATTTCATGTTCGTTGCATCGCTGACACTGTCTAACCATCTCATCCTTTGCCGTCCCCGTCTTCTTTGACCTTCAATCTTTCCCAGCATCAGGGTCTTTTCCAGTGAGTGCTCCCTTCTCATTTGGTGGCCAAAGTATTTGAGCTTCAGTTTCATTATCTGGCCTTCCAGGGAACAGTCAGGGTTGATTTCTTTGAGGATTGACTGATTTGTTCTTCTTGCAGTCCAAGGGACTCTCAAGAGTCTTCTCCAGCACCATAGTTCAAAAGAATCTATTCTTCGGCGCTCGGCCTTCCTTATAGTCCAACTCTCACAGCCATACATGACTACTGGGAATACCATTGCTTTGACCATGCGGACTTTTGTTGGCAGGGTGATGTCTCTACTTTTTATCATGCTGTTTAGGTTCGCCATCGCTTTCCTCCCAAGGAGCAGGCGTCTTTTAATTTCATGGCTGCAGTCACAGTCTGCGGTGATCTGGGATCCCAGGAACGTGAAGTCTGTCACTACTTCCACGACTTCCCCTTCTATTTGCCAAGGAGTGATGGGGCCGGATGCCATGATCTTAGTTTTTTTGATGTTGAGCTTCAAGCCCACTTTTGCGCTCTCCTCTTTTACTCTGAGCAAGAGGTTCTTTAGATCCACTTCACTTTCAGCCATTAGAGTGGTATCATCTGCATATCTGAGGTTGTTGATCTTTTCCCCAGCAATCTTAATTCCCGCTTGTGATTCATCCAGGCCAGCATTTCGCATGATGTACTCTGCATATATATTAAATAAGCAAGGTGACAGTATACATCCTTGTCGTACTCCTTTTCCTATGCTGAACCAATCAGTTGTTCCGTATCCGGTTCTAACTGTCGCTTCTTGGCCCTTATACAGGTTTCTCAAGAGACATGTGAGGTGGTCTGGTACTCCCATCTCTTTAAGGACCTGCCATAGTTTGTTGTGATCCACACAGTCAAAGGCTTTAGCATAGTCAATGAAGCAGAAGTAGATATTTTTCTGGTACTCTCTTGCTTTCTCCATAATCCAGCGAATGTTGGCAATATGATCTCTAGTTCCTCTACCTCTTCGAAACCCAGCTTGTACTTCTGGTAGTTCTCTATCCACGTACTGTTGAAGCCTAGCTTGTAGGATCTTGAGCATGACCTTGCTAGCGTGTGATATGAGTGCAATTGTGCGATAGTTTGAACATTCCTTGGCGTTGCCCTTCTTTGGGATTGGAATGTATACTGATCTTTTCCAATCCTGTGGCCACTGTTGCGTTTTCCAAATTTGCTGGCAAATGGAGTGCAGCACTTTAACAGCATCATCTTCTAAGACTTTGAATAGCTCAGCTGGAATACCTTCACCTCCACTAGCTTTGTTGTTAGCAATGCTTTCTAAGGCCCATTTAACTTCACATTCCAGGATGTCTGGCTCGAGGTCAGTGATTATACCGTCGTGGTTGTCAAGGACATCGAGGTCTTTCTTGTATAGTTCTTCTGTGTATTCTTGCCATCTTTTCCTAATCTCTTCTGCTTCTGTTAGGTCCCTACCGTTTTTGTCCTTTATCATGGCCAGCTTTGCATGGAACGCTCCCTTGATTTCTCCAACTTTCTTGAAGAGATCTCTAGTCCTTCCCATTCTATTGTTTTCTTCTATTACTTTGCACTGTTCATTCAGGAAGGCCTCCTTATCTCTCCTTGCTGTTCTCTGGAAATCTGCGTTCAGTTGGGTAAATCTTTCCTTTTCGCCTTTGCCTTTCGCTTTCCTTCTTTCCTCTGCTATTTGTATTTAAAATAGGAATCCCTTTAACTGAAACCTTCCACCACACACCACAGTGCAACAAAAACGGGTGTCCCTGACAAGTAGCCGTGACATAGGCCAGAAGCGTGCAACAGATGGTCTCTCTGAGTTTAGCGGAATGAGTGGAATGTTTGCACACATTTGTGTGGCAAGTCAAGTCCAATGTCTCAGCCCCACCAAGGTGCTGCATTTTTCTAATTCACTCCCACAGGACTGCTTCTCCTGTTATGCTCTGCTGGGTCAGATTCACTCATCTGAGCAAAACCTGCCAGAGAGGGTCAGGGAGCCCCCCTCCCCACCCTGCTCCTATCACTCCACAGAAGGTGTGAAACTGTGGTTTGGGGGGGGGGGCATCTTTAGGAAAGGGATCAGAATTGCCGTGTCATAGAACCGTTCAGGGTGGTAGCTCATTGCAGTCTCGATGGAACACACAACCGCCTGGCTCTTACTGAAATGTCACCTGCCTGTCTAATCCACTCTCGGCATCGTTTATGGCATATTATGCCACAGACAATTTTTCTTTTTGCATTGATCCCGAATTTCCTAGTCCCCATTGCATTGTTACTGGGTGTCTTGCGCTGTCTGCATTTCCCCCCTATATTTTGTAATGTACATGAACACGCAAAGCTGCCTGGTATTGAATCAGACCCAGAATCAAATCCAGCATAGTCTACTCAGACTGGCAGTGGCTCTCCAGGGTCTTGGTCAGAGGTCCTTCACATCATGTGTCACCTGATTATTTATTTTTTTTTAGCAGGAGTTGCTGGGGATTGAACCCAGAACCTTCTGCATGCAAAGCAGATGATCTGCTGCTGAGCCACCTCGGCCCCCTTGCGTCTCAGGGAGAAAGGCAGGTTATGAATGATATCCATACAAATAAAATGAAATAGAATTTCAACTAAGCACACAACATAGAAACCAGACACAGCCCTGCAGTAACAATCTAGTTATAACCAGGAGTCATTTCCTGCAGGAGCGCACAGGAGCAGAGCTCCGGCAGTAAAGAGCCCAGGGGGCGGGCACATGCAACAAGCCCCACCCCCTGCTCCCAGCAGTCCTCAGTCAAAGCAAGAAACAGCCAGGCAAGCTGCAGAGCCCCCCACCCAGACCCCTGGTCCAAAACAGTCCAGTGGCACCTTTAAGACCAGGTTTTATTCAGGTACAAGCTCTCCCTCCTCTGTGAGGACAGATCTGCAGGTTCTCCCCTCCCGATAGCTAGCAATCCAAAACAGTCCAGTGGAGCCTGAGCAGTGGGTGTTGCCTTCTGACACACTTCCAGTGATGTCAGGGGGTGTGGCATATGCAAATAAGTTATGCTAATGAGTTGTGCTAATGCGCTCCTGCACCTCTTTTTCTACGAAATGACCCCTGCTTATAACAAGAATAAGGCCCTACCAGACGGCAGCCCAAGGGGCTGCATAAGGAAGGAGGGCCTACTTTGCAGGCTTGGAAGGAGGGAGACTGGCGGCGGCGTTTCCCGCCCATACGGGTATCTGGTGATGGGAGGAGCCTTGTCTTTGTTACTGTTGCACTCCCTCCCATTGTTAGAAACCGGCCCGCCCACCCACCCTTGACAATGTGGGCTTCTGCTGGTCGCCATTTTGGGGACGGGTAGGAATTTTTCGCCCCCCGTTCAGATTGGCCGTGAAAGGGGGGGGGGGGTTTTCACCTACCTCACATTGTCTTTGAGGTTGGGGAATTGACTCCGGGCAGTGCTGTTAATTAGGTTTGGCAGAAATCTGACCTGTTTTCTGTTATATGGGGGAACACCAAGAGACAGGCACACACACCCCCTTGTCTGGGGGGGTTGGCGTACTTTTCACGAACCATTCCTTGGTATGGATTTTGGGTGGGGACTGCGGGTGGCCTGTTATACACCTTGAGCATGGGTCTCCCTTGGTGCTCTGCGGCTAGAAGTGGAGGGCTCGTGGCAAAGTGTTGGCATGTCTGCCGCCTGGCAAAGGCCGTGTTTGGTTGGCTTGCCCCAGGGGCTATGGTGGTTACCCTCCTTATGGTCTGGATGTTGCAGCCCTTGCCAGTTACAGTTAACTGTTGAAATAATAGTTAAATAAAGCTGCCCTTAGTTTATGCCAATGACCTTTGTCAGTCTCTTTCTTCCAACTAAGTATGCAATACCAGTTATACTACATTTAATCCCCCACTTTTGTTAATTAAAGGTTCACACCGAGTTTTCTGGTTACCTGATATGAGGCGATAAGAGCCCAGAATACCTTTCACCCCTTCCCAGCCAGTCCTCCACTGTTAACCTGCCTACTGCTGCCCCCCCCCCCAAACTGGGCTAATCCCGCTAGATCCTGGGGGATCCTACTTGGGTTCTTGCTAGGAATGCAGGAGGACATTTTCTGCCAACCTTTCTTTTAAGGAAAAGGGCAGTGTTTTGCTTGGCTTCCATTTGTGGTTCCTGTGAACCTTCTCGGTTTTTTGTATTTGTGTGTCTTGGGCAGGTGAATCAATCATCTGACAAGAAGAAGAAGAAGAAGGAGGAGGAGGAGGAGGAGGAGGAGGTGTGTCTTGGGCAGGTGAATCAATCATCTGACAAGAAGAAGAAGAAGAAGGTGGAGGAGGAGGAGGAGGAGGAGGAGGAGGAGACTGGGTTTATACCCCGCCCTTTACTCAGAGTCTCAGAGTGGCTTCCAATCTCCTTCCCTTCCTCTCCCCTGTTAGATTCTCTGGACTTGGTACTGCCAGGGAACCACGGAAAAATAGTGGAGGGCTCAAAGGCTTTAAAGCAGGAAAGCTTGGGGGGGGGGTTAGGTGTTGCAGCAGACTTACAAAGTTACATGGAATTAGCAGTCAGTTCTGAAACAAATAAGTAATTACATGCTTGAGAGTGCAGGTCAGAGAATAGATATAGATTGCCTATTCTAACTGACTAGGTGTTGGATGCTGGATGCATGTCCAGCCTCCATGGTGCAAGATGAAGAGATCAAGCACCTTCTTTGTGTGTGTCTGCGAGAGAGGAGAGAGTGAGAGAGCAGAAGCAGAGGAAATTTCCCCTAAGAGCAGCAGTCTACTTCAAAGGAGAGGATCAGACAGCAGGAAGGAAAGGGTGCTCTGTGTGTCCTGGCCTCTCCGCCTGTCTAAACTCTTTGGGGCTATCTGAGACAGCGCCAAGTCCTCCACTTCTAACATCCCCCACAACAGACACCCTGTGAGGTAGGTGGGGCTGAGAGAGCTCTTTTGAGAACGGCCCTTGAGAGGACACAGCTCTGAGAGAACTCTGACTGACCTCCGCTTACCTCAGTGGAGGAGTGGGGAATCAAACCTGGTTTTACAGATTAGAGTCCACCACACTTCACCACGACACCAAAGGCTGCCAACCTCAGAGTGGGTCCCGGGTCTCTCCCAGAATAATAAGTGGCCTCCAGACTACAGAGATTGGCTCCCCTTGGGGGAAATGGCAGCTGGAGAGGGTGAACTCTACAGCACAGTGTCCTGCTGTGCTGAAGTCCCCCTCCCAGACTCCCAGTCCAGCCCAGCCCCAAATCTTCAGGCATTCCCCACCCCAGAGTTGGTGCAACCTCCACGAACTAACTGGTGTAGCCTATCGGGGTGACATCTGGGAATGGAGTCCACTCGCTGAGGAGCGGCATACAATTCTAGGCCTTTGTCACCTTGTATGAGGTAATTGAACTTTATATATGTGAAATGTTAATTGGAAAGGAATGGGGAGGGGGATTGGCATAACTGGTATTATCACTGAACTCAGACTGTTCTCATAGAGCTGTATTTTCTTTTCTTTTCTTTTTATTTTTTATATATATATTTTTTAATAAAGGAATTTCAACAGATAACAATGATAACAGAAACATTATACCCAGAATTTATTTATTTATTTACTTACTTCCAATTTGAGCCAGAAGACGGAATTAAGTACATCTGAACCATTAAATAATGTTAATATCTACAAAAATACATTCAACCTTTCAATTCACTTGAGTGAGATTTTTCCCTGACACCCCCCCCAGTTTCTTCCATGTTCTAAGAGAAGAAGAAGAAGAGAAGGAGGAGGAGGAGATTGGATTTACACCCCGCTTTTCACTACCTGAAGGTGTCTCAGAGGGGCTTACAAACTCCTTTCCTTTCCCCTCCCCACAACAGACACCCTGTGAGGGAGGTGGGGCTGAGAGAGCTCTTCACGGAAACTGTTCTTTTTTCAAGAACAGCTCTGAGAGAACGATGGCTTGCCCAAGGTCATCCAGCCAGGTGCGAGTGGAGGAGGAGTGGGGAATCAAGGAGAAGAAGAAGAAGAAGAGATTGGATTTAAACTCCATGGCCCTTCACTACCCAAAGGAGTCTCAGAGTGGCTCACAATCTCCTTTCCCTCCCCCTCCCCACAACAGACACCCTGTGAGGGAGGTGGGGCTGAGAGAGCTCTTGACAGGCACTGCTCTTTTTCAAGAACAGCTCTTATCAGAACTATGGCTTGCCCAAGGTCACCCAGCTGGTGCAAGTGGAGGAGTGGAGAATCAAACCCGCTTCTCCCAGATTAGAGTCCGCGCACTTAACCACGACACCAAACTGCACTCCTATCCAGGAGGGGGAAGAAGAGGAGGAGGAGAAGAAGAGGAGGAGAAGATTGGATTTATACCCCACCCTTCACTACCCAAGGGAGTCTCAGAGTGGCTTACAATCTTCTTTCCCTTCCCCTCTCCACAACAGACACCCTGTGAGGCAGGTGGGGCTGAGAGAGCTCTGACAGAAACTTCTCTTTTTCAAGAACAGCTCTTGTCAGAACTACGGCTTGCCCAAGGTCACATCAGCAGGTGCAAGTGGAGGAGTGGGGAATCAAGCCCCGTTCTCCCAGATTAGAGTTCGTGCACCTAACCACTACACCAAACTGGCATTGAAAGACTCTGGGGCTCGGTGGACCAGAGAAATTGGACTTGGCTCAGCAAAAAGTTGTATCAAGCAGCAAGTTTTCCTTCTCTGTCACACCTTTGTGCTTAGCGATACACATCTGGTATTGTTCTGTACTTTGGAGGGTTTCAACACAGAAATCTTTCACTTAACGTTGTCTTGTAAATCCTGTTCCTAACTTAGCCCCATAGAACTCACACAGGCAATCCCCCCTGCAACTGAAGTCTGCGGGAGAGCGATCCCCAAGTCTCTGGGTCTCAGGCATCCAAACTGAGGCGTCCGAATGTCGCTGGGGAAAGGCCCTGATCCAGCCTACCATGGCTGAGGGCTGCCAACCTCCAGGTGTGGCCTGGAGACCTCCCAGAATCGAAATTGATCTCTGTATTACAGAGAGATCAGGTGACCCTGGAGGAAATGACTGCTTTGGAGGCATCAGACCCTGCTGAAGTACCACCGCCACACCCCCGCCCTCCCCGGGCTCCTCTGCAAATCTCCTACATCTTTCCCAACCTGAATTTGGCAAATTCATCCTGACCGCTCCCCCACCTGTGTTCCCCCCCCCACCAGGGAGGGGGAAGATAAAGCCAGGCCCATTCCTCACTGCAAACACCAGACCAGGCCTGGCCTCAGTGCAGTGTGCATGAGTAGGGATGGGCACAAACCGGGACAATGAGGTTTGTTTTGGTTCACAGTTCATGGCATGCCTAGTTTGTGATCCACGGATCACCACAAAATGTTAGAAGTTAAATGAACTGGTTCAGTGTGTGAGGCTTGTGACATAGTAGAACACCTCCCCCCCCCCGGTGTGCTAGAGACACCAAACTCTCGGGAGATCTCTGAATGACTCTCTTCTACCTGCACTCCAAGTTTAGTGAGGATTAGATTTAGGGGGTCCAAGTTATGCCCCCCCAAACATGCACCCATCCTCCATAATTTCCAATTGGGGGGAACAGCAAAAAAAGGCAATAGAAACCCAGCAGAAGTCCCTGAGAATCTCTGTAGTAGAAACTGAAGGTGGGAGACATTTTTGCAAGCCCAGAAGAACCAGTGTCTTCATGGCAGTGTAAACCCAAGAGGACTCAGGTCAAGCCAGAGAATCTCTGCAGCAGAGCCTGAAGGGGGGCATTTTTACAAGCCCAGTAGAACCAGTTCAATGTACTAGTGCCCAGCAGTTCCCAGTGCCAATGTGGCAATGCCAGCTCAATCAAAATCTAAGTTCGTTTGGGATTTTTGGAAGCAGAACCAGTACAAGGTACAGAGTGTCCAGCAGTTCCAGTGCAATCACAGAGTGCCCAGCAGAATCCAGTGCCAATGTGGCAATGCCAGCTTAACTGGACTGATGTGAAGTACAGAATCATGATCCAAGTAAGGGGCAGGTTGCAAGCCCAGCACAACCAGTTCAGTGTACAGAATGCCCAGCAGGACCCAGTGTCATTGTGACAATGCAAGCAAAAGAGGACTAAGTCAAACCAGAGAATCCCTGCAGTAAAAACTGAAGGGGGGCATTTTTTCAAGCCCGGCACAACTAGTTCAGTGTACAGAATGCCCAGCAGTACCCAGTGCCACTGTGGCACTGCAAGTTTAAAAGGACTGATCCCAAAGCAGAGTTACAATAAATTCGGTGGGGAGCAGATTTTGCAAGCCCAGCACAACCAATTATAATGTACAGAATGCCCAGCAGAACTCAGTGCCACTGGTATTGCAAGCTTAAAAGGACGGCTCTCAAAGCACAGAGTCATGTACGCCGCCTTGAGCCAGTTTGTTCCGGCTAGGCAGGATACAAATCTAAAGTAGCAAATAAATAAATAATAAATAAATATATAATAGAGTCGCTAATCCAAGCAAGGGGGGACTTTGCAATCTCTGTGCAAGAAAATGGGAAGGAAAAAGGGGAAAAAACCCTCTTGAAACCGACAAGAAGTTTAGTAAACACTGTGACTGAGTAGAGACAGTCTGTCTGGAAAGCTATCCATGCATGAACCATAGGAACTCCCTGAAATTCATGGAAAATTTGTACCAGTTGACCTGCCACGAGCTTCAGTTCGCAAACCACAGACCAGCCAAAATTCATCACAAACTTTTGTTCGTGAGCTGGTTCATACTTATCCCTAAGCATGAGAGAGTTGGTGAAGCCCGCCCGGTCCCATCCCTCACCTCATTGAGTAAGCAAGCAAGGCCCGTCCCTCACCAAGCTGGGCCCATCCCTTGCTGTGCTGCACACACGAGTGAGGCTGTGTCAGTGAGCGGGGAGGAGGGGGGGGCTGTCCCTCACCACAGCAGGCCCCTTTGTCACTGCAACGTGTACACAAGCAAGGCCAGGCTGGGCCTCTCTATTGTCACACAAGCGAGCCTGGGTGCCTCCCTCCCTGTGTCCCACGGAGCAAGGGCTGCCAGCTTGTGACAGATTATACCTGTCCCTCAGTTGGGAACAGGCCATCACAGATGGGGGGGGGGGGACTTTCCCCAGCATCCTTGAAAAGTACGCAGAAGGACGAGTGATTTCAGCCTAGCGTACTTTATTAGATCAAGAACAAGACAACACTAGCTGGCTCGCAGGGCAGCTTATATCCCCGTAATTCCACCACCCAGAACACCCCCCCCCCAATTCCCAATAGGTCCTAACTAGTGGCCAAGAGTCCCATAGGCTCTCGGCCCGGAGCCTAGCCCTTTGGTTGGTGCAGGCTAGGATCCGCATCGTCCTTTGTTTATCGGAGCGAAGCTCGACGCTTGCTCTTGACCACGTGGTGCCCAAGCTGACCACGCGGTCGGAACTTGATACATTACAAGCCTTAATGGTCCATCCATCTCTGGTCCAAAGTAACCCAGGCCTCTTTCCATTCAGCACCCCTGAAGGAGGGCTGGAATGCCGTTAGAGGTGGAGACGGAGCTGAAAGTGCCGCCTCTTCAGTAACTGCAAGCTTGTGGGACCGGCCTTGCTCCTGCCTTGGCCTGACCCACCAAAGGATGAGCTGAAGCTGGCCCTTGGGCCATAAAGGTCTAGTCCACAGGTAGCATTTTCAAAGGAAGTGTAAATGCTGGATATGTCACGGTTTTGTTTTGCTCGCTTGTTTTCACGATGTGACTTTCATCCTGTTTTCCAACAAACATGCGCCTTATTTAAATCACATTCCTTTTTGGCCTGCTTATTAAACAGATGAAAGCACTCGGCTTCCCTCTCGCCACCCTCTCCAGGTCCCTTTCTCCTTCTGTCCCCCCACCCCCACCTCTCTCAGTCATTACAAAAAAAATTGCCATCTACCTGGAGTGTTCTGGCTGCAGATACATTTAAAAAGCTCAAGGGCATCTCTTCAAGCTCTTCAGAGTCCGCCTTGTGCTTTGAGCTCCCGCTGGTTAGCCGGGCTCTGCAGGGGCTGCCCCTGGAGGCTATTCAGAAGCTACAATTGGTCAAGACAGTTCCCTGGAATGAGACACAAAGTGGGGGTGGGGGGAGGATAATATGACCCACTAAATATCAGGAAGTAGCCAGATAACTGAAACTCGGAAGTTTCTCTGATCAGTAATGAGAGCCAGTTTGGTGCAGTGGTTAAGTGCACGGACTCTGATCTGGGAGAACCAGGTTTGATTCCCCACTCCTCCACTTGCACCTGCTGGGTGACCTTGGGCAAGCCATAGTTCTGGCACAGCTGTTCTTCAAAAAGAGCAGTTTCTGTCAAGAGTTCTCTCAGCCCCACCTACCTCACAGAGGGTGTCTGTTGTGGGAAGGGGAAGGGAAAGGAGTTTGTAAGCTGCTCTGAGACTCCTTCAGGTAGTGAAGGGCAGGGTATAAATCCAATCTCTTATCTTATCTCTATACAAATCACAACACAATCTGTAGTAAAAAGCCAGGCCCAGTCCCAGTCAAAAAATGCTTAAAGCTGGTCCGTTTCAAACCACAGGACTTCAGCAGTCCGTGGCAGGAAAGCAGAGTTTAAAAACATTCATATTCAGCTTCCTGCAAAAAAATGAAAATGAGAGAACAATTAAGCCATCCAATAAGCAAACAAGTGCCATTGATTAAAATGAGATCAAAAATCTAACACACTTCTAAAAAAAACTATGGGCAAAATATCACAGTGCAAAACAGCAGGCATTATACAAGCACTTTGCCCTAGGAACATTCTTTCAGAGAATTTCTTGCAACGAAGTTATGATACATCGGTGAATATTAATGAAATTTTTGATCCCTACTTGTTGAAATGACAGACCAAGAGTCGCTGCTTTCATCCACTTTCGGAAGAAGAATAGTATCGAAACGATAGAACATTCCGGAGACCATCATCACACCATTTTCAATTGCCTTGTGCATTTATATATGTAGATTATTTGTACACATTTTTGTATACATTTTGTGACTGTTATTTAAATATTTTCTAGTGCAGTTACCTCACAGTTTCTTCTTTTTTTGGACCCTTCTAAGGAAGACAAACGATCTTTATCCAACCAAAAAATCTACAAGAAGCTGATAGGATCTGGTCTAAAAACAGGAAAGGAGGCCAACAGTGGTTTAAAATAGTCCCCATGTTGATACGGATGCGTCCTAGACCACACTGGCTCTTGGATGCAGGTGATCGCACCAGTAGTGAGGAAAGTGATATATACAAATTGCAATCAGACCATCCTCAGCACAATCTGTAATAAAAGCTGGGCCTATTCACCGTCAAAACACGATTGGAGCTGGTATGTTTCAAACCAGAGGCCTTGAGCATTCTGTAGCGAGAGAATGTCATCTTCTTTGAACTCGGCTGGACTGCTGTAACGTGCTCTGTGTGGGCCTGCCCTTGAACACTGGCCAGAAGCTGCAGGCAGATTGAGTTGACTGGAGGAAGTCAGGCTGCTGCTGGTTTGCTCCTAGGCTCAAGTCAAAGGGCTGTTTTCGAAGCCTTTTGCAGCAGGGGGGGCCGACTGATTTGAAGGACCTCCTCTCCCTTGATGGACCTGGGTGGCCCCCCCTCCCCCCATGTCCCCGTCAGCAGGGCCATCCTGTTGGATGATTCCCATTGCTGCAGCCTGACCTTGGGAGCTCTCCAGCTCCATGGAACAGACTGGGCCCCAAATGAATATCTTGGCATCGAGGAGGAGCTGCTATGGTGGCCCTCTCAGTACATTAATGGACCTGTTAACTGAATAGTCCAACAGACAGGGGCAGCTGCTTCTTGGTATATTACTTTTCAGTGAGCTTGCCCTGAGGTCCCTTTGGGGAGGAAGGTGGGGTTTAAAGCTTTTTGGAATGAAATAATGCATAAATAAAAGACAGGAAAGGTAACGGTAAAGGTTCCCTTGCTCAAAAGCCAGTCGAGTCCGACTCTAGGGTTGCGGTGCTCATCTCCGTTTCAAAGCCGAAGAGCCAGCGCTGTCCGAAGACGTTTCCGTGGTCATGTGGCCGGCGTGATTAAACACCAAGGCGCACGGAACGCTGTTACCTTCCCACCGAAGTGGTACCTATTTATCTACTTGCAATTTCTTGCTTTCGAACTGCTAGGTTGGCAGGAGCTGGAACTAGAGATGGGAGCTCACTCCATCATGCGGCAACTCGGGTCTCGAACTGCTGACCTTCCACAGCCTGCAGTTCAACATCCTAACCACTTGAGCCACCACATCTCCAAAAGACAGGAAGCCCCCCCCCCAAAAAAAACAACCCTCTGTGTCCCAAGAAATTGCCGTCTGGGAGGTTCACCTTCAGATCCCCAAGAACAGGGTGGATGGGTGAGAATGCAGTCCTTCCATGGCCCCCTTTGCCACGCTGTTGCCTCTGAAAATGCTGCTGCTCAACCAACCCCCCCCCCCCCGCTGCACAAACAGGCCATCCCTGGAAAGAGGAGACAGAGGAGAAACGTTCAGCTGGAAGGAAGGTCGGCAGGGAGTGAGCTCTGGGACTGATTGAAGAGCAGCTGGGAGGCAGCAAAGACGCTGGAGCACAGAGGGAACAAACAGCCTGCTGCCAGGGTGGTGAAGGGGACAGAATCACAGAACGTTAGAGTGGGAAGGGACCTTGCAGGTCATCTAGTCCAACCCCCTGCACTCTGCAGGAGCACAGCTCTGCTACAACACACCCGGAAGAGGGTCGTCCAGCCTCCGCTTGAAAACGTCCAGCGAAGGAGCCTCCACCACCTCCCGAGGCAGACTGTTCCACTGCTCAACCACTCTTACAGTTAGGAAGTTTCTCCTGATACTGAGCCGGTAACGACTCCCTTGTCATTCCCACCCATTAGATCTCGTCTTGCAATCAGGAGCAAGAGAGAGAATAGACCTGCTCCACCTTCAGATATTTATAGACTGCAATCACGTCCCCTCTAAGCCTTCTCTTTCCCAGGTTAAACACACCCAACTCTTTCAGCCTTTCCTCGTAAGACTTGGATTCCAACCCTCTCACCATCCTGGTTGCCCTCTTCTGGACACGCTCGAGCTTGTCAACATCCTTCCTCAAATGTGGTGCCCAAAACTGGACACAGGACTCCAGTTGAGGCCTGACCATGGCAGAACAGAGCGGAACGACCACATCCCGGGATCTCGACACGATGCTTCTGTGAATGCATCCTAAGATTGCATTAGCTTTCTTCGCAGCCACATCGCACTGCAGGCTCATGTTTAGCTTGTGATCCACCAGAACACCCAGATCCCTTTCACAGGTGCTGCTGTCAAGCCAAGTCCCTCCCATCCTATATCTGTGCTTTTGATGGACTGGCAGGATCCCCACTTCTCCCCTGGAAGCTCATTCGGGCCCGTCACAAACTCTTGGCCTGGCCTGCCTCACAGGGTTGCAGTTGTGAGGAAACAGAACAGAAGAGGATGAGGTTCCAAGTCTCAAGCTTCTTTGAATCCCAACGGGGGAGAAAGGTGGGGCAGAAATAGACCCAGGCAACCGCGGCTGATCTGGCACCAGCAGATGCTTCCAAACAGTCTTCAAGGGCTGCCCCTTGTTGGCTGCATCCCTGGAACATAGCCTTGGACTATGCTCCCTCTAAGCCGTGGAGTCTTGTGAGCAAAAATTCTGCTTTGTGAGCCACTGGCATTAAAGTTGTGGGCGAGCGATTTGGCTGCTGCATAAATGAGTTTGCTCTGGAGCCCCATCCTTCCTGAGCAAAGACAAAACATGTGTGAGCCGGATGTGAAAAAGCTGTGAGCTAGCTCACACTAACTCAGCTTAGAGGAAACACTGGCCTTGGGGTAGTCGAGGGCAGGCGAGTGGGTTTGGGGAAGCTTCAGTGAGCAGCCAGGTTTTGCCTTCTTGCCTTGTCCAGATAGAATTTCGGTAGCATTCCCAAGCAGAAGGCTGAGAGGCCTTCGGTTGGGAACTGTCCCTCTCTAAACTGATACGATATTGAGAACAGCAGCTCTTTTGCTGGCAGGATGAGTCCTCTCAACATCAGAGCCTGATTTAGAGTCTTGTTTTATGACATTTTCCTGGGGAAGGTTTCATGAGCCATTTGCCAGCCGCCCCGACTCTGCCGCGCTAGAGAGAAATGTCTGTCGAGGTTTACACAGGCAGAAGGTGACAGGGAGTGAAAGGGGCTCATGACAGCCTTTGGTTTTCAGACAGGGGAGCACACTGAAGTCCTGGCTGGCCAGATCCCAAGAAGGACAGCATTTGAGTTGCCACCTAGATCCTTGCTTCTGATGGGAACATCCGTGTGTGGCCCTTTGCATGTGTGTGTGGGTGTCCAATCTCCCACCCCCAGCAGGCCCTTCCTGCTTTCAGTCAGGTGGGGGTGGGTAGGGAGGGGGGAGTGGAGTGTCAGATTAGAGTTGGACATGTCAGATTCACTGGACGTTTTCAAACGGAGGCTGGACGACCCACTTTCGGGGATGTTGCAGGGCTCTCTTTCGGCTATGCTTCTGCAGAGTGCAGGGGGTTGGACTAGATGACCTGCAAGGTCCCTTCCAACTCTCACATTCTATGATTCTAAGGAAGAAAGAAAGAAAAGAAAGAAAGAAAGAAACATGCTCCGTTTTCAAGCAATGTGAAGCAAGCAACAAACAAAAAAAGAAAGAAAGAAAGAGAAAGAGAGAGAAAGAGAGAGAGAGAGAGAGAGAGAGAGAGAGAGAGAGAGAGAGAGAGAGAGAGAGAGAGCGAGCACTGGAACGCCTAGCCAGACTCTGGGCAGGTTAAAAAGCCAGAGGGGAGCGGTGGACAGAACAGTGGACCCAGTCTGGGAAGTCCCATGTTCAAGTCCCTGCTCAGCTGTGCAGTTCACTGGGTGACTCTGGAGGAGGAGAGAGGAGGGCTCTCGGTCCAGGCCCAGCAGCACAAAGAGGAAATCAATAGATTTTATTAGTGCCACAAAGGTCTGCATGGTCTTTGTCTGTGGGAAGTGGAGGAAGATGCTGAGTTTAATAACGGTGATTTTAATATCCTGGCTGGAAGCAGTGAGTGGACAGCTGCAGCAGGA
Source organism: Gekko japonicus (assembly GCF_001447785.1). Classification (NCBI taxonomy): domain Eukaryota; kingdom Metazoa; phylum Chordata; class Lepidosauria; order Squamata; family Gekkonidae; genus Gekko; species Gekko japonicus. The sequence goes on along the minus strand of NW_015165260.1, from coordinate 571,348 downwards.
GGTTGGCAAGTGCCCTCCTCCCCAACCAGAGCAAGGGGCACAAACCAGAGGGCTGTGAGAGGGCTTGGACAGCAGGAAGGAGCTCTTTTCTCTGACAAGCAGGAGGGGGGAGGGGAGAATGAGGTCAAATTCTCTGCAGGGGAGGCAGCGAACGCTGGGAGGCACGGGGATCTTGTCTCGCCAGTTCTCTAAGGCTGCTCTGGAGAGGAGGGGGAGTCCAGCACAGGACCCCACACCTTGGGGGGGGAGCTGTGAGGAAACAGCAGTGGCAGCAGCAGGGGTCATTTCCTGCAGGAGCGCAAAAGCCCCGCCCTTTGCTCCCAGCAGCCCTCAGTCAGAGCAAGAAGCAGCCAGGTAAGCTGCAGAACCCCCCCCCCTGCCCCCCTGGTCCAGAACAGTCCAGTGGCACCTTTAAGACCAAGTTTTATTCAGGTACAAGCTCTCCCTCCTCTGTGAGGACAGATCTGCACGTTCCCCCCCCCCATAGCTAGCAATCCAAAATAGTCCAGTGGAGCCTGAGCGGTGGGTGTTGCCTTCTGACACACTTCATGTGAGGTCAGGGGGGGTGGCATATGCACATGAGTTGTGCTAATGGGTTATGCTAATGAGCTCCTGCACCTCTTTTTCTACGAAATGACCCCTGGGCAGCAGAAAACCCCATCTGTCACCTTGGAGGGCTAGAACAAATTTAGAGTCCAGTGTTGGCACCTTTAAGACCAACTGTTATGTACTGAGCCTGAACCATATCTATAAATTGTCCAAGCTTGTTTCGCCAGAACAATAGATAGCCAGGATCCTGGAATGGACCTATTGAGTAGTAGTTGTAATGTAAATAGTCTATCACGGTGTGTGTGTGGGGGGGCATTTTGCATGCATATAAGAAGGGCTCTAGCCCTGCTAGAGTTCTCTTAGAGTTAAGCTAAAATCACTAATAAACTATGAACTGATCACTATACGCGTCTCGAACCCAGGACATTGCACCAAGAAAGGTTTATTCAAGGTAGGAGCTTACATGTGCACACACATTTTTCAAATACATTAGAATGGCAGGGAAGGTTCAAAGTTAAAGACGGACTGAACAGCAGATTAACATGTAAGGTGATGAAGATGCTTTAAGAGATGCAAAAACAGAATTAAATAAAAAGCTACAGTTATAAGGTCAACAATTGTAACGCAATAAATATGTTGAAATGAGTCAGAGACTTTCCATTCACTCCCAGAGCGTGGAAGTCACTTAACGGGCATTTTTACTTTCTTTTTCGAGGTGGGAGCAGTGTATGTCATCCAAACATTTCAATATTCCTTGTATTACATTCAGTATTCTAATATACTATTCTGAAAAAGAAATACACTGAAGTACAGAGGATGTCTAGTCCCTCTCATGAAGTTGAGCACACTCCGGGGGACGGCGGAGGACAGGAGGGCCTAGCGTGATGTGGTCCATGGGGGTTGCAAAGAACTGGACTCGACTGTGTGACTGAACAACAACAACATAGTCCCTCTATATGAGAATACATATGTGAAGACTGAATGAGTTAGCGTATGTATTGAGATAAGAAACCAATATCCCTGTTGAGTCCTGGGGAGGTTTTTGATCCAAGTGTTGTAATAACTTGTAATTTCAGCAATCTCCCTTTCCATTCTGTTCCTGAAGTTCCTTTGTAATAAAACAGCTACTTTGAAGTCATTCATTGAATGTCCTGGGAGGCTGAAGTGTCCTCCTACAGGTCTCTCTGTTCTGTGATTCCTGATGTCTGATTTGAAAGGGAGCGGTGGCACAGGCAGTAAAAGCCTGCATGAAGTAATCTATCACTGAACAGCCTAATGGCTGTTCGAGTCCCACCATGGCCGGAGTGAGCTCCTGGCCCTTGTCCTAGCTCCTGCCCACCCAGCGGTTCGAAAGCCCTTAAAATGGCAAGTAGATAAATGGGTACCCACTCCTGGGTAGTGGGCGGCACCCTACCTCCAATAAAGAAGTTGGAGTGCAGCGACGGTGGCGAGGTGCGACGGCAGCGGCGGTGAGGTGGCGAGTGGTGGGTGGCGACCCGGCAGGAAGAATATGGCGGCGGGCCGGCAATGGGCAGAAGGAGCAACTCGAGTGGCGATTGGTCCGGACGTCGCGGAGGCATGGTGAGCAGCAGGGTCGGAGCCTGCGGGACAGAGACCCATGACTGCAGCATCGCACAGCCGCGCGCCGTAGGACCGCCCAGGAAGTTGATGGAAGAAAGGAAAAAGATCTCCGCCAAAGACACCACTGCCTGGAGCAAGTACCCACCATGGAACAAGAAAATCTTGGCTGCTGGGGTGCCTGGTAAGGCATTCACCACCACCCCCCTACGCTGTGGCCCTAGGTAGGTGTTAAATGTTCATTGTAAACTGCTCCGAGCCTTCGGGATGGAGCGGTATAGAAATCGAATTTGTAATGTAATGTAATGTAATTTGTGTCCATTTATCCTCCGGCATAGGGTTTGTCCTGTTTGTACTATCTAGAGAACTGAAGGACATTGTTGGCATTTAATGGCATATACAATGTTAGAAGATGAGCAAGTGAATGAGCCCCTGGTGGTGTCGTTGATGTTGCTAGGTCCAGTGACGGTGTTGTCTGGGGGTGTGTGGCAGTCAAGTTGGCATCTCAGTTTATTTATTTATTTTTGGATTTATAACCCGCCCTCCCCAAAGCGGGCTCAGGGCGGCTAATAGATGAGGCACGTATGCCAAGATTAATATAATTAAGAAAAGAATAAAACAATCATTATACAATGAAATAAAGTGTTCTAATTAGATGTTGCATTATTGTGGGTGAGGTGTTTGAACATGGGCACTGGGACCAGAGCTTGCAATAAACCCAGATGCCAACTTTGCTGCCACAGACACCCAGACAACTCAATTACAACATTAACTACACCATCAACTAACCCCCACCTATATGTGACATTTGAGGAAATCTTTTTCAATGTATCGAAGAAGTGTGCATCTACACATGCTAAATCTCTCAGTTCTTGCTCATACCCAGAATTGAACTTCGTTGGTCTTGAAGAAGAGAAGAAGAAGAGTTGGTTTTATACCCACTTTTCTCTACCTGAAGGAGTCTCAAATGGCCTTCCCTTCCTCTCCCCACAACAGACACCCTGTGAGGTAGGTGGGGCTTGAGAGAGCTCTGAGAGAACAAGTGACTGACCCAAGGTCACCCAGCAGGCTTCATGCAGAAGAGGAATGGGGAATCTCCTCCAGATAAGAGTCTGCTGCTCTTAACCACGACACCACTATTCTTGGAGGTGCCACGGGACTCAAACTCAGTTCCCACATCTGTTTGTTAACTCTTTTATTTGTATGCAGATCTACTGCTATTCACATATCTTATCAACGGCCTTCATCCAGTCTCAGCTATAATCGCCCAGTTCCTTATGCATCTTGACTCTAACTAGCCCTTCCTGGCAACTAACCCTCACCACCACTCTCTACCTATATGTAATTTAAGCTCAGGTATATCATTTATTTGTTTAAAACGTGCCAAAGCCACCCAGTTCAGGGTCCCCAAGGTGCTGAATATAAAATCATTAAAACAGTGTTAAATAGTGGCTTCCATGGATTAGCAGGCTCAAGTCTAGTGAGCAGCTCTACTTTATTAGTGGTTTCAGCAAGAAGAAGAAGAGAAGAGATTGGATCTATACCCCGCCCTTCACTTGGAGTCTCAGAGCGGCTCACAAACTCCTTTCCCTTCCCCTCCCCTCCCCACAACAGACACCCTGTGAGGTGGGTGGGGCTGAGAGAACTCTGACAGAAACTGCTCTTTCAGGAACAGCTGTGCCAGAGCTTGCGACTGACCCAAGGTCACATCAGCAGGTGCAAGTGGAGGAGTGGGGAATCAAACCCGGTTCTCCCAGATTAGAGTCCGCACACTTCACCACGACACCAAACTGGCTCTCAACTCGCAAGAACAAGACAAGACTCCAGAGCCTCATCTCTCTTAAATAGCATGCAATTGCCACACCCAAACACACCCCACTCCCAGTGATACTCTTTACATAACATTGCTATTAGATTGGTTACTTTCAGAATCCTGGCGGGCTATTGTTCTTGAGCTGCAAGCTCAGCCAGTCTCTGGGGTGATTCAATCAGGAATGATTCAATCCCAATATATAACAAACAGCATTTATTTATTTATTTTTTAAAAAAGAATAAAATTATTTGATTAAAGCACACACACATACATTACATTTTACATTACACATTTGACTTATATACCGCTCCTTCCTTTCTCAGGTTGCCACGTCTCCAGCCTCGGATGGCAGAGGCACCTGAAGCAGGGCCTCCGAAGAGGACTGGGATGGTTCCGTCATTCCTTATGGGAACAGAGAGCCCATCAAGTAGGCTGGGCCCAAGCCATCAAGGTCTTTAAAGGTCAATAGCAGCTTCTGGAAGCGGGCCCGGGGGCAAACTGGGAGTCACTGTCGTTGGAACAAGACTGGAACAATACGGTCCCTACAGCCTACTCCAATCAGCATTCTGGCTTCAGCATTTTTCACCAGTTGTAGCTTTTGGACACTCTTCGAGGGCATCCAGTTACCTCTAGACCCACATTTAATGCCCCAGCCATGAACAACAAACATCATATAGGAGGTACAGTAAAACTGAATTGTGACACCAGCAGATTGTAACACAAAAAAATCAGTTTATTTAATAAAATGCCCTTGCAACCTGTTGTACATAAGAAGTACAAATAGGGCAATAAATGCAAGAATTTCGGAGCACAAATCTCAAATAAAACACAACATTTTAGAAGCCCCGGTAGTAAATCATTTTATTGAGAAACAGCACACAGCAGAAGAGTTAAGATACTGCATATTATATAAGTATGTACCCCCAATATAATTATGTTGACAGCACTAAACTATTGTTACAACAGAAGAAACATCTTATTTCTAGGTCTCAAACACTAGAGCCTACAGGATTAAATCAAAATATAGATTTTTATGGTTTTCTTTAGGTTTATAAACTTAGGGTTAGCAATAGTATAGAAAACAACAGGGTATTTGATGTGGAATAGTACTTTATAAAATGTTTTTATACCTTATGCTACTGACGCCTTGCCATTGCCACATGCGATGTACCAGCACTTTACGTTGTGTTTTTATATTTTACCTATTTTTTTGTATTATCTGCTTAATGGAATTTTATGTGAGCAACCCTGAGCCTGCTTCAGTGGGGAGGATGGGATAAAAAATAATTAAGCAAATAAATAAATGTTTCATAATGCTGTCATGATCTGGGCTGTGCGACCAGAGGCCTACTAGGCCCAGGGAGCCTGGCTAGCAGTAGGTGAGGCTGGGCCTACAACTCCCAGAAGCCCCTGAGAGGTTTTGGAGCCAAAATTGACCAATAGGGAAGAGGAAGGCTGGGGAACAAAAGAGCTGGTGCCAGAGGACAGGCTGTTCTTTCTTCCAGAGGGCAGAGCCAGAAAGAAGGCTGCTGCAGGAAGAAACCCTCATCCCAAGGGAAAGGTGAGTAGTTTAGTGCCACTTGGAATAGTGAGCTAAGGACAGTATATATTTAGACTCATTTGGGCATTTGATTTCTTTTCTTCTCACCCACCTAGTGTTATTATTCAGAACCTTGTTGTTTGACCTCCTATAAAATAAACCTTTTCCTTGTTTCACTCTGCCTGGTCTTCATGCCTGTTATTCAGCCAAAAGGGAGGTCTGAAGGTCTTGGGAGGGTGCTCTGGGCCTTCTCAAGGGATCCTAAATCCAGAGTGGTGGCAGCGTCAGGTGACACCCCACCTGAGTCATGACAAATGCTCTCTGTAAGTAAAGTTGCATGGGTCCCTTTAAGGGATTTACTGTGAATTACTGTAGATTTTTAACACTCACACCTGATGTGCTCTGGTGATTTAGTATATTACCATAAGGGTTCAAAAGGGAGTTAGATAAGCATATGGAGCAGAGGTCCATCAGTGGCTATTAGCCACAAGGTATAGCTAGGGGCTCTGGGGCAAGTGATGCTCTGTCTTCTTGGTGCTTGGGGGGGGGGTCAACAGTGGGAGGGCTTCTAATGTCCTGGCCCCACTGGTGGACCTCCTGATGGCACCTGGTATTTCTGGCCACTGTGTGACACAGAGTGTTGGACTGGATGGGCCTTTGGCCTGATCCAACATTGGCGTCTCTTATGTTCTTATGTTCTTAAGATGAGACAATCAAGCATGCAAATTTCCCCATGGTAGAGAGCTGTGACATGAGGGTGTGTTCCATCTCACTGAGTCCTGAGGCAGATTTTGTGAAGTCCTTTTTGTATGTTTGGGTGAGGGTTTTATTCAAATGGTTACAGATTGTTTTGCATATTGCACACTGGAAAGTTGCTTGTAATTATATTCATGGCATGCTTTTGAAAATTGTAAGTTTCAGCGATCCTTGAGAAAGAACAAATTGAAACAGCACAAGATATCCACAGCTATCCGTTGAATCAGGAGTGAACTGCAGCCTGGCTCTATGTGTACAGCCTCCCCCCCCCCCCCAACAATTGTTCTGGACTTGGAAGGTTTCCATAGAAAGCACTGTTATTGCACTGAACTTTAAAGGGGGCTTGATCAACGGGGAGTCTCTGATGTTGTTGCTTGTACCTTTACTCATGGTGTTGGCATTTTTTAAGCAGTTCAGTTGAAGTTTTCTGCTTCCCCCCTTTGCTTGAGTGGTCACAGCTTCGCACCCTTCTCAATTGGTTCTTGCCTCGGGGTGATCAAAGGACTCCCACCCGCTTGCTGCCACTTGCAGGGAGTCCCGGTCGAGCCCCCTGCATTGTGCTCCTCTTCTGAGAGTTCAGTGGTGTTCGGGAGCCACCAAACTCCTCTAAAAACCCGTTGATCCAGCCAGGACACCGGAGAACTTCCCGATGTCGACCGTTCTCACCGCGCCGGGACCCAGAAGTCACTAAATTATCTACTTTCAATCCACTTTCAATACACTTTCCAACTGGACTTTGCAAGTTCACACAGTAAAATCCAGTTTGAAGTGGATTGCAAGTGGATTATTTAGTGTGTGTGATCACAGCCCTGTAGTTCTGAAAGTCTTTGTAATGTGCTACCCCACATTAAGTTTCTTTGTTGCAGGGCTTTTTTTTGTAGAAAAAGACCAGCAGGAATTCATTAGCATAATAGGCCACACCCAACAGCAGAAACTCATTCGCATATTAGACCACACCCCTGATAGCACAGCTCATTGGCATATTAGGCCACACACACCCATGTTACCAGAAGTGTGGTCATCCAGTCACCCCCACCTTTTGCTTCTTATTCTGTTTACTTTGTTGTCAAAACCCTGGGCTTTTTTGTAGCAGGAACTTATTTGCATGTTAGGCCACACACCCCTAATGTAGCCAATCCTAATGAGTTTCTGCTGTTAGGTGTGGCCTATTATGCTAATGAGTTCCTGCTGGGCATGGCCAACTCAAGATCCAGCCGGAACTCCGTTCCTGTGCGTTCCTGCCCAAAAATAGCTCTGCTTTGTTGTAACTTTATACCATTTAGTAATGAGTCTTTATGAGAAACATGCTGCATTCTGATATTTCAACGCACTGGTGAATGTATCATTACTTACCAACACTTGAAATATAATTAGTTTGCCTTTTTAACATGGTGTTTCTTTGTTCTTTGGGCATTTTGACCTACAGCATTAGGGAACTCAGAAAAATCTGAGCTGAGTTAACCAGCCTGCTAAATTTTTCTGCATTCCTTGAGAAAACAAGAGCCGACTGTCAAATGACTCATTTGCTGTCCACTAATGTGACTTGGTATTTTAAAACAGATCGGGTGAAGACCAGGGGGGGCGCCATGCAGCAGTTCTTATGACACCTGTTTTTAGTCTGTATGTAGCACAACCAATCTGAAGTGTTTATAATTCTTAAATGGATCGCTGTGGCACAGAGATTGTGGTGCAAGCCCACTCCTCTCCATGGGTTCCCATGTGCCCATGTGTGGTCGCAAGTGCATTAACAGCAAGGTGCCCAGAGCTACGCTGGAAATTCACTGGGTTCTCTGCAAGTCGACCAAAAAACGGTTGGGGAAAGAAGGGCTTTACTCGGGAGACGGGGAGAACTTCTCTCTCTTTAACGCATAAACTATCAAAGTATTTGATGCTCTGCAGAGTTTGTGCTTCTACCAGAGACTCTCTGTTGCTTCAAGAAGGGGGGAAAATATTGATTTTCCGATATGTGTCAGAGATGAAACTCAGCAGGACTGAAAGTCAGTTCTGCGGAAAGCAGAAAGGAGTAAGAGAGAGGAGCGGAAGAGATGCTGACGTGAAGGGTTTGGACTTTTGAAATCCCTTCCTGGCGAGTTTCAGGCGTGCCAAAGCTTTGGTCCAAATAAATGAAGGGAGGGCCTCGTCTCCTAAGTCCCACTCACAGAGCCCCCCTCCCAGACCCTTGAAGATGGGGGTCTCCCTCCGGGCACTTCCAGCTGCTGCCCAGAACCTATGCAGGCTCCTGGAACCATGACTTGAGTGATTCCCCAACCTCTGCCTGACTAAACAAGAGGCACTTCATTTCAGGGAGCAGGAGGAATGTTCCCTTTCACCAACATCCCCTCCCAGTGGACCTGATAGGAGGAGGAGGAGATTGGATTTATACCCCATGGCCCTTCTCTACCCAAGGGAGTCTCAGAGCGGCTTGCAAACTCTTTTCCCTTCCCCTCCTCACCACAGACACCCTGTGAGCAATGCTTCCTCTAAGCTGTGAAGTCTTGTGAGCAAAAATTCTACTCTGTGAGCGACTGGCATTAAAGGTGTGAGTGAGCAATTTGGCTACTGCAGAAATTAGTTTGCTCTGGAGCCACCCTTCCTGAGCTAAGTCAAAAATGTGTGAGCCAGAGGCTAAAAAACTGTGAGCTAGCTCACTCTAACTCAGCTTAGAGGGAACACTGCCTGGGAGGTAGGTGGGGCTGGTGGGGCTGAGAGAGCTCTTGACAGAAATGGCTCTTTTTCAAGAACAGCTGTGTCAGAACTATGGCTTGCCCAAGATCATCCAGCAGCTGCGAGTGGAGGAGTGGGGAATCAAACCCGGTTCTCCCAGGTTAGAGTCCGCGCACTTCACCACGACGCCAAACTGGCTCAAAAATGTCTCAGAAGGTATGAAAGGATCTTGGGCTGCTTCCCCGTGGAGATTTCCCCCTGCTTGGAAAGCAGGAAGGCCCTACTTTCAGAGTGCAACATCCACATGACTTGGTGCTCATTCTGGGCATGACTTAGTGGGCATTCCTTTTTTTTTTGGGGCTCTCCCTTTTAAGCCCAATTAACAATCCGCCTTCAAGGGGAATGCACTGGGTGTTTGTGGGGGAGCACCCATGTGGACGTGCCCTCCGTCCTCATCGCGAGTAGGGGGCAAAGCTCAGCTCCCCTTTCCAAAGGGCACCTGCCTCCCCCTTCCTGCCTCAGTTTGTTAAAGGGATGTCTCCCCGTTCACCACCAAGCCACACTGTGAGGGTCCCGCATGGCCCAGTGAGGAAAGGGGCAGCCAGGAGTGGGGGGCCTTGGGAGGTCCCCCCATGAGACCACCGGCACTTTTGTGCAGATGAAAGAGGGAAAGGAGGTGGAGCAGCCAGGAAGCCACAGCAGAGATTGCTAGAAAAAGAAATCCCACTCCACTCCCTAGTGTAACATGACAGTACGTCCGCATGGTTAGTGGTTCGTTTGCTGTTTAAAATGATTTCCAGGGATTATCAAGTATCTTTGTGTTGGGAGGGAGGAGTGGCACTAAACATGGCACAGAGACCCCATCAGGTTCCTACATCGGCGCAGGCTTGGAAATATGGATGGGGATGTGTTTATCATGCTGGCTTGTTCCACTCTAAAATCCTCATTTCCCTTTCTCCCTTGTGCAAATCAAACTGATGAGTCCTCTGTGTGTGCACGTGCATGCGCGCACACATGTGTGCGTGTACATGTGCTATCACTGCTAGACCTCCTGAGGGCCCCTGGTATTTTTGGCCACTGTGTGACAGAGTGTTGGACTGTATGGGCCATTGGCCTGAACCAACACTGGCTTCTCTTGTGTTCTTAAACCCCATTAAAAATAACACATTTTCAGTGCTATTTTTGGATATACATATATCTACACACACACACACACGCACCATCAATGATATAAAAGGGCATTTAAATAAAGGGAAGGAAGCAAATGAATCAGTTGGAACACTGGAAAACAATGGTTGGAAGAAGAACAACATGTGAAAATGAAAGGGTTGGAACACTTTCCCTATGAGGAAAGGTTAAGGCGCTTAGGGCTCTTTAGCTTGGAGAAACAACGACTGAGGGGAGACATGATTGAGGTTTATAAGATTATGCATGGGAAAGAGCAGGTAGAGAAAGAGGTACTTTTCTCCCATTCCTCACAATACAAGAACTCGTGGGCACTCCATGAAATTGCTGAGCAGTTGGGTTAGAACGGATAAAAGGAAGTACTTCTTCACCCAAAGAGTGATTAACACTTGGAATTCACTGTCACAGGAAGTGGTGGTGGCTACAAGCATGGACGGCTTCAAAAGGGAATTAGATAAGCATATGGAGCAGAGGTCCATCAGTGGCTATGAGCCACAAGGTATAGATAGGGACTCTGGGGCAAGTGATGCACTGTATTCTTGGTGCTTGCACAGGGGCAACAGTGGGAGGGCTTCTAGTGTCCTGGCCCCACTACTGGACCTCCTGAGGGCACCTGGTATTTCTGGCCACTGTGTGACACAGAGTGTTGGACTGGGTGGGCCTTTGGCCTGATCCAACACTGGCATCTCTTATGTTCTTATCTTCTAAAGGGGGGGGGGACATTCCTATGTGCCTACTCAGTGGCTACTGGGATTATGGTTTTCTCTCCTTTCTGATGTGGTTTGGGAGCAGTGTTCCCTCTCAGCTGAGTGAGTGTGAGCTAGCTCACAGATTTTTAGCCTCCAGCGCACACATTTTTGTCTTGGCTCAGGAAGGAGGGCTCCAGAGCAAACTAATTTATGCTGTGTAGCCAGATTGCTCGCTCACGACTTTAATGCCCGTGGCTCACAAAGTAGGATTTTTGCTCACAAGATGCCACAGCTTAGAGGGAGCATTGTCTGGGAGTCCACGCGACCTAAAACTCCCATCAGCCCTAGTAGAGAGGCATGCTGGGGAAGTCTCAGAAGAGCAGTTGTAGGCCCTGCCCTGGACGGCCCGGGCCAGCCCAATCTCACCACAACTCAGATGCTAAGCAGGGTTGGCCCTCTCTAGTACTTGGGTGGCAGGCACAGAGTCTACCCTCCAAAATGGCCCTCTTTTCCCTCCAGGGGAATTGATCTCTGTCGTCTGGAGACCATTCCAGGAGACCTCCAGCTCCCACCTGGATGCTGGTAGAAGAGAAGAAGACGAGATTGGATGTATACCCCCACCTTTCACTACGAAGGAGTCTCAGAGCGGCTTACAAACTCCTTTCCCTCCCCCTCCCCACAACAGACACCCTGGGAAGTAGGTGGGGCTGAGAGAGCTCTTGACAGAAACTGCCCTTTTTCAAGAACAGCTCTGACAGAACTATGGCTTGCCCAAGCTCATCCAGCAGGTGCAAGTGGAGGAGTGGGGAATCAAACCCGGTTCTCCCAGATTAGAGTCCGCGCACTTAACCACAACACCCAAACTGGCTCGAAGAAGAAGAGGAGCAGAGGAGATTGGATTTATACCCCACCCTTCACTACCCAAAGGAGGCTCAGAGGGGCTTACAAACTCCTCTCCCTTCCCCTCCCCACAACAGACACCCTGTGAGGTAGGCGGGGGTGAGAGAACTATTGACAGAAACCGCCCTGTTTCAAGAACAGCTCTTGTCAGAACTATGGCTTGCCCAAGGTCATCCAGCAGCTGCAAGTGGAGGAGTGGGGAATCAAACCTGGCTCTCCCAGTTTAGAGTCTTTGCACTTAACCACGACACCAAACTACACAAGGGAGAGATCTTGGCAGGATATAGAGTGCAACAGAGTCTACACTCCAAAATGGCCCTTTTTCCTCCAGGGGAATTGATCTCTGTTGTCTGGAGACCACCTGTGATTCCAGGAGACCCTCCAGCTCCCACCTGGATGCCGGCAACCCTGACTTCAGGTAAGACCTGCATGCAAAGCTTGCTTTCTGCCTCCCACGGGGGGAGCGAGAGATTAGCCATAGGCCCTGCTGAGCCACCTCCTACAGACCAGACTGCAGATCCTTCTCTGAACGGCCGATATTTCGAAACAGACACCAGAGAGGCCCTCTGGAGTCTCCTCCCACGAGCCCTCCCCTCCCCACCCCCCACCCTTGTGGTTCTCCTGATCTCTCCTGAAAAGTACTGGGTTCACCGCATGGAGGACTCGGACAACGACATGCGGTTGCACACGTTTATTGTACTTAACACAAGACTAACTCTAACGGCCTGACAGGGCCAACTATATACATATCCACCCAGCACCCCCTATTCCCATTGGAGGGTTTGAATGTCCCGCCAAGTGGCTATTGCTTGGGGCTGGGGGAAACCAGGATCCAAAGTTTCCTTTGTTCCAGGAGCCAAGCTCCTGCATGTGCCGCGGACCCCTGGTGGTGGTCCATGTACATAACACCTCCCACGTCTGGGAGCTTGTGGATGCCAACGAGGATAATTGGAGCCCCTGCCCGGGTGCCTCAAAATTGCATTCTTTCCCTCCGCGGCAGCAGAGAGGTGATGCCCTCTCTGCAATTTATCTCTCCGCCAAGCGAAGCCCGCTGTTTGCAAATTGACGGCCGTCCTGCATATGTGAAGCAGCCGCAAGACTCATCATAGCGAGAGAGAGATTAATTGGTGCACGTGAAGGACTAATATTATACAGTGATGGGGCTTAAGTAATGCCTATCAGTTATCTTCCCCTGGCTCCTTGACATCCTTTAATGCATTTTGTGCGTCCCCCCACCCCCACCCGCCTCCGCCTCCCCCATATCGCACCAAGCCACGCGGCCCAGTAAATAAAAGCCGCCTGGCAGCGATGCTGCAGCAGCAGCCCGCCTGATTGATTAGGTTCCTGGATGGCCATTAGGCTGGCACGGGGGGGGGGAGCCAACGGAGCCCTCTGCGTGGGGCTTCATGTGCGGCCACGTGGGGGGGGGACTCCATCGGTAGCCAAGGAAGGCGCATCCCCACCTCCCTTCCCCTCTCCTGCCACAGCAAAATAATTCAGGGATGGGAAATGGGGGGGCGCTTTCCCCTGGCACGGTGGGCTCTGGGGGGCCCTCCCTTTGGAGGGGGCACCTGCTCACCGGCTGGGAGGCTCCAGCTGGGCACGGCCTTGGAGAAAAGCTGAACTGCCAAGCAAGTGTGGTTGAAAGCAGTGCTCGAGGCTGAGGGAGTGTGAGCTAGCCCACAGTTTTTTGGCCTCAGGCTCACATATTTTTGTCTTCGCTCAGGAAGGAGGGCTCCAGACTAGCAAACTAATTTATGCGGTAGCCAAATCATTCGCTCACAACTTTAATGGTGGTCAGTGTTCCCTCTAAGCTGAGTTAGTGTGAGCTAGCACACAGTTTTTTAGCCTCCGGCTCACACATTTTTGTCGGCGCTCAGGAAGGAGGGCTCCAGAGCAAACTAATTTATGCAGTAGCCAAATTGTTCACTCACAACTTTAATGCCAGTAGCTCACAAAGTACAATTTTTGCTCACAAGACTCCACAGCTTAGAGGGAACATTGATGGTAGCTCACAAAGTACAATTTTTGCTCACAAGACTCCACAGCTTAGAGGGAACATTGATGGTGGTAGTTCACAAAGTAGAATTTTTGCTCACAGGACTCCACAGCTTAGAGGGAGCACTGGACAAAAGCAAATTTCAGAGCTGTTTGAGGAGGGGGTGGGCCCTCTTCTTCTTGTGAAATATTGTATGGAGGATCCATGTGCCCCAAGGAACTGCTGCCCCTAAGTTGAAAGAGTGCGGCTTGATTTGAACGTGACACCA